>NC_135958.1:2933088-2950180 GCF_053455715.1 Rhinoraja longicauda | reverse complement strand
CAGGAGAGAAGGAATGGGTGACGTTTCTTCAGTCTGAAGAAGGCTCTCGACCCGAAACGTCACCCATTCCTTCTCTCCGAGATGCTGCCTGACCTGCTGAGTTACTCCAGCATTTTGTGAATAAATACCTTCGATTTGTACCAGCATCTGCAGTTATTCTCTTATACTACTTGTTATTAGAGCTGTTCTTTGATGTAAGACTTTGCCCCCTCAAACAACGTAGTACGCGTGGCCCCTTGGAGTGACACGGCAGGAGGTGAAAGTGAGCTATCCATATACATGATCTCCACAAGCACATTTTGGGTTATTTTCGTTTAGTTTCATTTAGTGATACAGCGTGGGAAACAGGCCCCTCGGCCACCGAGTCGGCGCCGACCAGCGATCCCGTTCACCAGCACTACCCTCCACACTAGGGACAATTTACATTTTACCCAAGCCAATAAATCTACAAAACCGTACGTCCTTGTAGTGCGGGAGGGAAACCGGAGCTCCCGGTGAAAACCCACGCAGGTCACGGGGAGAACGTACAAACTCCGTACAGACAGCGCCCATAGTCAGGATCCAACCCGGGTCTCTGGCGCTGTGAGGCGGCAACTCTACGCTGGCAGGTGGAGGGTTTTTACACATTAGCCTCACGCACTTTCTGAATTCAGAGTTCCTGTGGTGATGTCTTCGCGCGTTAAGCAGGCAGCCTTGAGTGGGAGGGGACAATTGGGCAGCACGGTGGCGCAGCGATAGAGCTGCTGCCTCACAGTGCCAGAGACCCAGGTTCGATCCTGACTACAGGTGGTGTCTGTACGGAGTTTGTACGTTCTCCCTGGGTTTTCTCCAGGGGCTCTGGTTTCTCCCACACTACAAATACGCGCAGGTTTGCAGGATAATTGGCTTCTGTAAATTACACGACTGTAAAGTGCAGGATGCGAAAGTGGGTCAAGATAGATAATCATGGCTGATTTATCTTTCCCTCTCCGGCCTTCTCCCATAACCACTGACACCGGTACAATCACAAAGCTATCAATCTCACCTTAAAAATATCCATTGATGGCCTCCACAGCTGTCTGTGGCAATGAATTCCACAGCTTCACCACCCTCTGACTAAAGAAATTCCTCCTCATCTCCTTTCTAAAGGTACATCCTTTTATTCTGAGGCTATGGCCTCTGGTTCTCGACTCTCCCACTAGTGGAAACATCCTCTCTGCATCCACTCTATCCAGGCCTTTCACTATTTGGTAGGGTTGCCAACTGTCCTGCATTAGCTGGGACATCCCGTATTTTGGGCTAAATTGTTTTTGCCCCATTTTAGGCCTGGACGGCGCTGTAGGCCCGGACACTGTAGGTCCGGACACTGTAGGCCCCGGACACTGTAGGCCCGGACACTGTAGGCCCGGACACTGTAGGTCCGGACACTGTAGTCCCGGACACTGTAGGCCCGGACACTGTAGGCCCGTACACTGTAGGCCCGGATACTGAAGGCCCGGACACTGAAGGCCCGGACACTGTAGGCCCAGACACTGTTGCCCAGGGGCCGCTGTAGTCCCAGACAGTGTAGGCCCAGGCGCTGCTTGACGGCGGGTTGCGTAGCAACCTGCCTCCCGCCCGGGTGGCCGCCATTGGTGGAGTGGGAGCACGTGGCCGCTGGCTGGGTGAGGTCACATGGGGCACTGGGCGGTGACGTCACCTTGTCCCATATTTGTGAGTGAGATAGTTGGCCACCCTACAATGAGGTCCCCCTCTGATCCTAAACTCCAGCGAGTACAGGCCCAGTGCCGTCAAACGCTCACCATATGTTCACCCGATCATCCAACTTATTCATCAAATATCACAACAATCATAGCACTGCATTCATTTCTCTGCACCGTCATGTTAATTAATCTGAAGAAGCAGCACCAATTCACTAGATTGATAGAGTTAGTTTATGGCAGCAAGGTTTGTGGTCCAATGAGTATAGAAGATAGACAGATAGTCTTCCAGTCTGAAGAAGGGTCCCGACTCTTCGCTAGGTTAATTCCCGAATGGCGGGACTGTCGTATGTTGAAAGACTGGAGCGACTGGGCTTGTATACACCGGAATTTAGAAGAATGAGAGGGGGATCTTATCGAAACATGTAAGATTATTAAGGAATTGGACACGTTAGAGGCAGGAAACATGTTCCCAATGTTGGGGGAGTCCAGAACCAGGGGCCACAGTTTAAGAATAAGGGGTAGGTCATTTAGAACAGAGATGAGGAAAAACCTTTTCAGTCAGAGAGTTGTAAATCTGTGGAATTCTCTGCCTCAGAAGGCAGTGGAGGAGAATTCTCTGGATGCTTTCAAGGTAGAGGTAGATAGAGCCCTTAATGATAGCGGAGTCAAGGGGTATGGGGAGAAGGCAGGAACGGGGTACTGATTGTGAATGATCAGCCATGATCACATTGAATGGCGGTATTGGCTCGAAGGGCTGAATGGCCTACTCCAGCACCTATTGTCTATTGTCTATTGTCTATTGTCTATCACATTGAATGGCGGTACTGGCTCGAAGGGCCGAATGGCCTACTCCTGCACCTATTGCCTATTGACTCGAAACGTCACCATCCTTTTCTCCAGAGATGCTGCCTGACACGCTGAGTTACTCCAGCGCTTTGTGCCTATCTTCAGTATAAACCAACATCTGCAGTTGCACTCTGTACACATTGAGCAAAGAAGATTGAGGGATGATTGAATTCAAATGTTTTAAGGCGATCAACGACAGGAAAGGTTGAGAGGGATGTGGGCCAAATAAGGGCGGGTGGCTCTATGGGTGGCTCTATGGGTGGGTCTATGGGTGGCTCTATGGGTGGGTCTATGGGTGGCTCTATGGGTGGCTCCATGGGTGGGTCTATGGGTGGCTCTGTGGGTGGCTCCATGGGTGGGTCTATGGGTGGCTCTGTGGCTCCATGGGTGGCTCTAAGGGTGGCTCCATGGGTGGCTCTACGGGTGGCTCCATGGGTGGCTCTATGGGTGGCTCTATGGGTGGGTCTATGGGTGGCTCCATGGGTGGCTCCATGGGTGGCTCCATGGGTGGCTCTATGGGTGGCTCCATGGGTGGCTCTATCGGTGGCTCTATGGGTGGCTCTATGGGTGGCTCTACGGGTGGCTCTATGGGTGGCTCCATGGGTGGCTCTATGGGTGGGTCTACGGGTGGCTCTATGGGTGGCTCCATGGGTGGCTCTATGGGTGGCTCCATGAGTGGCTGTACGGGTGGCTCCATGGGTGGCTCCATGGGTGGCTCCATGGGTGGCTCTATGGGTGGCTCTATGGGTGGCTCTATGGGTGGCTCCATGGGTGGCTCCATGGGTGGCTCCATGGGTGGCTCTATGGGTGGCTCTATGGGTGGCTCTATGGGTGGCTCTACGATTTAAACCAGCACCTGCTATTTTCCTACTAATTATGCCTTGTACATTCTCATCTAATTAGAGTCATACAGAGTGGAAACAGGTCCTTCGGCCCAACTTGTCCACACCGGCCAACATGTCCCATTTACACTAGTCTCACCTGCCTGCGCCTGGCCCATATCCTTCCACACCTGTCCTGCCAATGTACCTGTCCAACTGTTTGGGATAGTCCCTGCCTCAATTGCCTCCTCCGGCAGCTCGTTCCACACACCCACCACCCTGTGTGTGAAAAAGTTACCCCTCAGATTCCTATTAAATCTTTCCCCCTTCACTTTAAACCTATGTCCTCTGGTCCTCGATTCCCCTACTCTGGGCAAGAGACTCTGTGCGTCTACCCGATCTGTTCCTCTCATGATTTTATACACCTCTATAGGATCGCCCCTCATCCTCCTGCGCTCCAGGGAATAGAGTCCCAAATCGTTGATATAAACCACAAAGAGCAATGGGCCCAGCACTGAGCCCTAAGGCACACCATGAGTCACAGGCCTCCAGTCCAAAAATCAACCCTCCACCATCACCCTCTGCTTCCTTCCACATAACCAGTTCTCCATCCTGTCTCTCTCTCCCTGGATCCCAGGCAATCCTTCCTACCATTCTGAACCTTATCGAATGCTTTGCTACAGTTCATACAGACAACATCTACAGCTTTGCCCTCTTCAATCTTTTCCGTTACTTCTGCAGGGGCTCTTTCAACTCCCTTCCACCAAAACATATTCTGTCCTTAGGTCAATTGAAAATTTCAAGACTGAATATAATAGATTTTTATTACGCGAGGAATGCAATTAAAGAGGGCAGGGATTTGCGGTCCCCAGCAGTGATCTAAACATAGATTCGGCACCAGGGACTGAATAGCCTACATCTGTTCCTGAGTCCTTTAGAAGGACATTCTTATTTAAAGATCATACAAAAATAACCAAGAAAGGAGATCAACTCTTGTAAGCACACTTCTTTTAGTGTTAAAGTACATGAATTTAATTGGGACATTATTGCAGGGACACTGAATTAACGTCACCATTGCCCCCGATACATTTCAATGATAATCAGTGTATTCAGAAGTTGGAAATACTTCACATTGGTGTAGAGGTGTGGTAGAGTTGTTGCCTTACAGCGCCAGAGATCCGGGTTCGATGTCGACTATGGGCGCTGCCTGTACGGAGTTTGTACATTCTCCTCGTGACCTGCGTGGGTTTTCTCCGGGTGCTTCGGTTTCCACCCACACTCCAAAGACGTACAGGTTTGTAGGTTAATTGGCTTCGGTAAAATTGTAAATTGCCCCCAGCCTGTGCCAATGAACTGGTCAGTGGGCTGGGGGGCCTGTTATGACAATAGACAATAGACAATAGGTGCAGGAGGAGGCCATTCAGCCCTTCGAGCCAGTACCGCCATTTAATGTGATCATGGCAAATCATTCTCAATCAGTACCCCGTTCCTGCCTTCTCCCCATACCCCCTGACTCCGCTATCCTTAAGAGCTCTATCTAACTATCTCTTGAATGCATTCAGAGAATTGGCCTCCACTGCCTTCTGAGGCAGAGAATTCCACAGATTCACAACTCTCTGACTGAAAAAGTTTTTCCTCATCTCCGTTCTAAATGGCCTACCCCGTGTTTCCACGTCGTACCCCGAAAGTCTAAATTCTAAAGTCACCAGGGCTGAGGTAAACAAATGCAATATTTCCATTTTGAAAATCGAGCTCGGAACTTATCGATTTAAGTCAGAAAAAAAACTGTCCGCTTCCTCTGGAGACACCATGGGGAATTGATGGCTCCAAAGTAGAGTAAAGAGGAGATGATTTGATGGCGATTCAGTCACAGCAGTAGAATGGGTAGGTCCCTGTCACAGTGCGTCTGTCACACATAATTACAGCACGCCAGGCCGTAAGGCAGTGGTAGATCTATCAGAATCAAACTTCTAGCATGGACACTGGGCTTGCCAACTTCCTCACTCCCAAATATGGGACAAGGTGACGTCACTGCCCCGTGCCCCACGTGACCTCACCCAGCCAGTGGCCGCGTGCTCCCGTTCCACCAATGGAGGCCGCCCGGGCCGGGAGGCGGGTTGCCATGCAACCTCCATCAGGCGGCGCCCGGGCCTACACTGTCCAGAAATAAAATGTTGGAAACCTAGGGTGTCAGAACCTACAGCGTCCGGGCCTACAGCGTCCGGGCCCACAGCGTCGGGGCCTACAGCGTCGGGGTATACAGTGTCCGGGCCTACAGCGTCCGGCCCTACAGCGTTCGGGCCTACAGCGTCACGGCCTACAGTGTCAGGGCCTACAGCGTCAGGGCCTACAGCGTCCGGCCCTACAGCGTCCGGGCCTACAGCGTCACGGCCTACAGTGTCAGGGCCTACAGCGTCAGGGCCTACAGCGTCCGGCCCTACAGCATCCGGGCCCACAGCATCGGGGCCTACAGCGTCGGGGTATACAGTGTCCGGGCCTACAGTGTCTGGGCCTACAGCGTCATGACCTACAGCGTCCGGGCCTACAGTGTCAGGGGCTACAGCGTCCGGGCCTACAGCGACTGGGCCTACAGCGTCTGGACCTACAGCGTCCGGGCCTACAGCGCCTGGGCCTGCAGCATCAGGGCCTACAGGGTCCAGCCCTACAGCGTCCGGGCCTACAACGTCCGGCCCTACAGCGTTCAGGCCTACAACGTCCGGCCCTACAGCGTCCAGGCCTACAGCGTCTGGGCCTACAGCGTCCCGGCCTACAGTGTCAGGGCCTACAGTGTCGGGGCCTACAGCATCTGGGCCTACGGCGTCAGGGCCTACAGTGTCAGGGCCTACAGTGTCGGGGCCTACAGCGTCTGGGCCTACAGCATCAGGGCCTACAGTGTCGGGGCCTACAGCGTCTGGGCCTACAGCATCAGGGCCTACAGTGTCAGGGCCTACAGTGTATGGGCAGAGTGCTGGTTTGTGAAAAAAGACACAAAGCGCTGGAGTAACACAGCGGGTCAGGCAGCATCTCTGGAGGTGAGCGGAGGGTAGGTGGACGTTTCGGGTCAGGGCTGGTCTGTATTCGGGTCGAGTCCTGAAACGTTTCACTGAGCTGGGGGTACAGAGACACGGACTAATCGCACTGAGTCACGGAGACTTGCCGCACAGTCTGACACGTCAAAGACTTCCAGCAGCTATGTGATGTAGGAAATAGCAAGACACAGGTAGTGTGTACAATTACAATGGCAGCACGGTGTAAAACACAGAGGCAAGATAAAGTATAAGAAGGTAACTGCAGATGCTGGTACAAATCGAAGGTATTTATTCACAAAATGCTGGAGTAACTCAGCAGGTCAGGCAGCATCTCAGGAGAGAAGGAATGGGTGACGTTTCGGGTCGAGACCCTTCTTCATACAAAGGACCCTTCTTCAGAGGCAAGATAAAATAACGGCCGTTTAAATTAAAGCATAAGGATTGAAACAGCGTACAGTAGAATAAACAGCGTACAGTAGAATAAACAGCGTACAGTAGAATAAACAGCGTACAGTAGAATAAACAGCGTACAGTAGAATAAACAGCGTACAGTAGAATAAACAGCGTACAGTAGAATAAACAGCGTACAGTAGAATAAACAGCAAACAAAGAAGAAAAGAAAACATTTACCTTTTTTTTAAATACTAAATATTATTCAGGAAATGAAGGAAATAAACAAAAAATGCAAGTTGTTTTTTAATAGTGTTGCTAATAACATATTAACTCCTGTTACCAACATCCACTCAGCCGTGAGCTTTCGTGAAGGTTATTTTTTTTTTATTTTTAGATTTAGATTTAGAGATACAGCGCGGAAACAGGCCCTTCGGCCCACCGGGTCCGTGCCGCCCAGCGATCCCCGCACATTAACACTATCCTACACACACTAGGGACAATTTTTACATTTATCCAGTCAATTAACCTACAAACCTGTACGTCTTTGGAGTGTGGGAGGAAACCGAAGATCTCGGAGAAAACCCACGCAGGTCACGGGGAGAACGTACAAACTCCATACAGACGGCGCCCGTAGTCAGGATCGAACCTGAGTCTCCAGCGCTGCATTCGCTGTAAGGCAGCAACTCTACCGCTGCGCCACCGTTGATGAATAAGGCAAGCATCTCATGTCACAGATCGCATGGTATCATCAATGTGATCAAGATCGAGAAATGATCAGCCGTGATCACATTGAATGGCGGTGCTGGCTCGAAGGGCCGAATGGCCTACTCCTGCACCTATTGTCTATTGTCTATAACCAGAGGACACGGGTTTAAAGTGAAGGGGAAAATATTTTATAGGAATCTGAGGGGTAACCTTTACACACACGGGGGGTGGGGGGGGCGTGTAAGGAACGAGGTGTTGGAGGAGGTTGTTGAGGCAGGGACTATTGCAACGTTTAAAAAACTAACAGACAGGGACATGTTGGCAAGGTCAGGTTTAGAGGGATATGGGCCAAATGCAGGCAGGTAGGACTAGTGTAGATAGTGTGGGACATGTTGGTCGGTGTGAGCAAGTGGGCCGTTTCTACACGAGGGGCCTATTTCCACGCTATGATTAGGTGATGAAGATCTTGAAGAATCTTTGTTTGATCCACTGCCGTAAGATGTGTGTCGCTCAGATTCATCAAGGTTACTCGCTAGTTGTGAAGCATGGCTGCTCGTTAACGAGACCATTCGTTAGTTGCTGTCACTGACAACACGAGGAAGAGGTTCCCAGTGCAAAGTGCGCGGGCGCTCGAGAGTTTGTTCAAAGGTAAAACGGAAGGCCAAAGAAAGGTCATGAACTCTGCCTGGTTAAGTCCCCGTGGAGCCTTTCAACCCACCGCCACAACAGCCTTGTTAAACTGTAAGCCTTTTGTCATCTCAGCCAGACGATTCACTAGGGGGGAGATGTGTAGGAAGGAGGTGCAGATTGCTGGTTTACACCGAAGAGAGACACACAAAACGCTGGAGCAACTCAGTGGGACAGGCAGCATCTCTGGAGAGAAGGAATGGGTGACGTTTCGACCTACCCATCCCCACACCGACCTCTCTAGTCCTGGGCCTCCTCCATTGTCAGAGTGAGGCCAAACGCAAATTGGAGGAACAGCACCTCATATTTTGCTTGGGCAGCTTACAGCCCAGTGGTATGAACATTGATTGCTCTCATTTTTGTATCTATCTTTGGGAATGGGAAAGGGGATATAAAGGTCAGTGTGGGGATATAAACATAGAAACATAGAAACATAGAAAATAGGTGCAGGAGTAGGCCATTCGGCCCTTCGAGCCTGCACCGCCGTTCAATATGATCATGGCTGATCATCCAACTCAGTATCCCGTACCTGCCTTCTCTCCATACCCCCTGATCCCTTTAGCCACAAGGGCCACATCTAACTCCCTCTTAAATATAGCCAATGAACTGGCCTCAACTACCTTCTGTGGCAGAGAATTCCACAAATTCACCACTCTCTGTGTGAAAAAAAACTTTCTCATCTCGGTCCTAAAAGACTTCCCCCTTATCCTTAAACTGTGACCCCTTGTTCTGGACTTCCCCAACATTGGGAACAATCTTCCTGCATCTAGCCTGTCCAACCCCTTAAGAATTTTGTAAGTTTCTATAAGATCCCCCCTCAATCTTCTAAATTCCAGCGAGGTCAGTGTGGGAATGGGAAGGGGTGTTTTGGCTCAGAAACACACGGATGTTTAGATCACTCAGACTGCGGTGCAGGCCCCTGTGCCACGGGTTGTGCTGCTGGTTCGTTCTGGTCGGCAGAGTCCGGCTGGGCGTGGAGCTTGCTTTGTGTTTCGGCTGGAGTGCTGCTGCCTGCACAGAAGGTTGTAACCGTGCCTCCAACCTCACCCCTCACCCTCCGCGCCCTGGCGAGGGGCTGCGGGAGGAGTCCCTGCGTACAAGGGCTGACTGACGGTGGCCGGGCGAGGAGAGGGACGAGGGTTCGCTAGACGTTCCGGGCGAAGGCGACGGCTGCAACCGGGACTTTGAAAATGGCGCCGAAAGCTGGTGAGGCCTGCTTACGTGGGCGGCTTCTGGACACTTAATCCCAGCTTGTATTTATGCATGGTAATAATTTACCAAGCCCGTATGCAAACAAAAAAAGAATTTCACTACAGCTTGGTGCATGTGATAATAAAGAACCAGTGACTCTGAAGCAAGGACATGTTCCACCAGCTTGCTGCCTGGACTAGGTGGCATTAGCCACAGGGACAGGTCATCAAGTCACAAGTGATAGGAGCAGAATTAGGCCATTCGGCCCATCATGTCTGCTCCGCCATCCAATCACGGCTGATCCATCTCTCTCTCCGAACCCCATTCTCCTGCCCTCTCCCCATTACCCTTGACACCCGTATTAATCAATTGACTGGAGCGACTAGGCTTGTATACACTGGAATTTAGAAGGATGAGAGGGGATCTTATCGAAACGTATAAGATTATTAACGGCACGTTAGAGGCAGGAAACATGTTCCCAATGTTGGGGGAGTCCAGAACAAGGGGCCACAGTTTAAGAAAATAAGGGGTAGGCCATTTAGAACGGAGATGAGGAAAAACGTTTTCATTCAGAGAGTTGTGACTCTGTGGAATTCTCTGCCTCAGAAGGCAGTTGAGGCCAATTCTCTGAATGCATTCAAGAGAGAGCTAGATAGAGCTCTTAAGGATAGCGGAGTCAGGGGGTATGGGGAGAAGGCAGGAACGGGGTACTGATTGAAAATGATCAGCCATGATCACATTGAATGGTGGTGCTGGCTCGAAGGGCCGAATGGCCTCCTCCTGCACCTATTGTCTATTAATCAAGAATCTATCTATCTCTGCCTTAAAAATATCCATTGACTTGGCCTCCACAGCCTTCTGTGGCAATGAGTTCCACAGATTCACCGCCCTCTGGCTGAGAGTTGGAACCAACGTGGATCAAGGTAGAGCCTGCCATTGCCTTTTCTCTCTTCTACCTTCTGGCAAAAGATACCGGAGCTTGAAAGCTCAGATATCCAGACTTAAGAACAGCTTCATCTCCACTTGCATCTCATTCCTGCAAGATTCACCTCTCGCACGCTCCATTACCAGAGGTGCTGCCGTGAACTCTTCCCCCAACTCCACCTCCTTCAGCCATTCTGTCACTGTCACATATTCCTTTGTGTAGTTTAGTTTAGTTTAGTTTAGACATACAGGCCCTTCGGCCCACCGAGTCCGTGCCGCCCAGCGCTCCCCGCATGTTTACACTATCCCGCACACACTAGGGATGATTTTACAATGATTCCAAGCCAACTGGCCCACAAACCTGTGCGCCTTTGGAGTGTGGGAGGAAACTGGAGATCCTGGAGAAAACCCACACAGATCACGGGGAGAACGTACAGACTCCGTGCAGACAGCACTCGTAGTCAGGATGGAACCCGTGTCTCTGGCGCTGTGAGGCAGCAACTCTACCGCTGGACCACCGTGCTGCTCAGATACTTACACCATTTGCTGTTTTGCCCGCGATGCTGTGCCTGTTGTTGTATTTACTGTCAGTAGACTGTTTACTCCGTGTTTAATTTCATCGTATACTAGTGTATAAAACAAACTAATCTGATCTACTCTGCAAATGGCAAACAAATGACAATGAATCAAATAACATTGAAGAAATGTTCAGCAATATTCAATATTGTGAGTTATTTTGACCTGAGCTAGTGGAGGTTTAGTTTAGAGATACAGCATGGAAACAGGCCCTCTGGCCCACTGACTGATCAGTCGCTCCCACGCTAGAGGCCAATTTACCGACAAACCCATGCACCTTTGGGATGTGAGAGCGAACCGAAGCAGGCACAGGTACATACGCAGCACGGTGGCGCAGCGGTAGAGTTGCTGCCTTACACCCTAGACATCCCGACTACGGGTGCTGTCTGTACGGAGTCTGTACGTTCTCCCCCGTGACCGCATGGGTTTCCTCCGGGCGCTCCGGTTTCCCCCCACACTCCAAACACGTGCAGGTTTGTAGGTTATTTGTCTTCGGGGGAAAACGATTGTCGCTAGTGAGCGTGGGACACTGTTGGTGGACTTGAGGATGGCTGGGCAGTGAGGGTGGGCTGAAGGGCCTGTCTACACACAGTGTCCCTAAAGTGTAAAGTCACCCGGAGGAAACCCACGCTGTCACAGGGGTGAATGTGCAAACTCCAGACGGGCAGCAGCCCAGGTCAGGATGGTACCCAGGTACCTGGTGATGGGAAAGAATGGTTGTACCAGCTACACCTCCACAGGTGAGCCCGGCAACAGTTTTATAAAAAAGGGAAAGAGTTGATGGGCAGGGAAATGGAATGAACGTGGAAGCATATTTAAAGAGCAGGTCCCTGGGTCAGATCACATTGTCCATGCTGCATCAACCTAGCATTAGGTGCATCTGGATTCAGGTGACAGAACTATACATGAAAAACAGGTACACTGTCTCTTGGCATATACATTGTACCACTGGCTTATTGTCCTGTGCACGACATAAAAGTGACCCCAGCTTGTTACAACAGAGTGTGCAAGAAAATAACCACAGATCCTGCACAAATCTAAGGTATTTATTCACAAAACGCTGGAGTAACTCAGCGGGTCAGGCAGCATCTAGGAGGGAGGGAATGGGTGACGTTTCGGGACCCGAGACATCATCACCCATTCCTTCTCTCCTGAGATGCTGCCTGAGCCGCTGAGTTACCCCAGCGTTTCGTGATACCTGTTACAACAGTGTGACTCTCTGTAAATGCCTCGCTGTGCATGGGTGGTCTGCCATACATTTGGGGCTTGGCAACTTCAGTCTTGCCACAGGTAACAAATGCCTGGTGACCACGGTCCCACAACATTCCCATCGAACACGAGCGTTTAGCTGAAGTAATCATCGAAGGTACCACAAAAAGCTGGAGTAACTCAGCGGGACAGGCAGCATCTCTGGAGAAAAGGAATGGGTGATGTTTCGGGCCGAGACCCTTCTTCAGACTGAGCTGAAGTAATGATCTTGTATGTGCTGACATCATTCTTATAATTCTTAATCTAGATGGTTCTAGATTACCTCAGTTCCACAGACCGTAGTAACAGCAGTGGCACGGTGGTGCAGCAGTAGAGTTGCTGCCTTACAGTGAATGCAGCGCCGGAGACCCGGGTTCGATCCCGACTACGGGTGCTGTCTGTACGGAGTTTGTACGTTCTCCCCGTGACCTGCGTGGGTTTTCTCCGAGATCTTCGGTTTCCTCCCACACTACAAAGACGTGCAGGTGTGCAGGGTCTCGACCCGAAACATCGTCACCCATTCCTTCTCTCCCGAGATGCTGCCTGACCTGCTGAGTTACTCCAGCCTTTTGTGAATAAATACCTTCGATTTGTACCAGCATCTGCAGTTATGGCCTTATGCAGGTGTGTAGGTTAATTGGCTTGGTGTAAGTGTAAAATTGTCCCTAGTGTGTGTAGGATGGTGTTAGTGTGCGGGGATCGCTGGGCGGCGCAATGTATTATCTCTAAAGAAAATTAGGCAAATGTCATTTGATCAAAAGTCACGTGAATAAACCTCTGGGTTTGCATTCTGCACAGCTGTCAGGGCAAAGAAAGTCAGGCCCATTATTTGCTGTTGCAACTCAGTGCAACGGAGCTGAGGGCAGGCACGGACTGATTCTTCCTAATGTGCCCTCTTGGGACCTCATTTTGCTTGCCTGGACGAGCGCTGGGAAATGATGGAGCACACGGAGAGAGAGACTGCAAAGCCTGGATAGGAAGGCCTTGTGTGGCATTGTCCCCAGGTAAGCTCAAGGGCGGCACGGTGGCACAGCGGTGAAGTTGCTGCCTTACAGCGCCAGAGGCCCGCGTTCCATCCTGACCATCGTGATGTTTACATTTAGTTCAGTTTACAGATACAGTGCGGAAACAGGCCCTTCGGCCCACCGAGTCCGTGCCGACCAGTAGGATTCCATTCAATATGATCATGTCTGATCATCCAGAATCAGTACCCCGTTCCTGCTTTTTCCCCCTATCCCTTGATTCCCTTAGCTCTAAGGGCTAAATCTGACTCTCTCTTGAAAACATCCAATGAATTGGCCTCCACTGCCTTCTGCGGCAGAGAATTCCACAGATTCACAACTCTCTGGGTGAAAACGTTTTTCCTCATGTCAGTCCTAAATGGCCTATCCCTTATTCTTAAACTGTGACCCCTGGTTCTGGACTCCCCCAACATGGGGAACATTTTTCCTGCCTCGAGCCTGTCCAATCCCTTGGAAGGTCAGTTGCTGCTGCTGCCCCAGAGCTCCAGGGACCCAGGTTCAATCCCGACCTCAGGGGGTGTGTGTGCAAGTTTGCTCACTCTCTCACTGACCGCAGACGTAAGGCCGCCAGCCTGAAACATTTACTTCCATTCCTCCTCTCCCCACGGACACTGCCTGACCTGCTGAATATATCCCAACGTTTTTATATTTCTCGACAGGACAAAGCTTCCTAAATATAAAAGGCAACAGAGATAGAAGCATGAAAGGGAAGGCGAGGGGAAGGGGAAGGGGAGCCTGGAGCCTGGAGCCTGGAGCCTGGAGCCTGGAGCCTGGAGCCTGGAGCCTGGAGCCTGGAGCCCGGAGCCTGGAGCCTGGACAGGTATCTACAAGCCAGCTGCTTCACTCAGGATAACTGTGTCTGATGTGGAACGTTCGCCAACATCTGCTCCCAAACAGCAAATTACCTTCACATTCACAATCAGCACTTTCCCAGCCCTAGTACATTCACATTGAGCAAAACCAGAAACAAAGGCCGTAAAGATATACATGTCATCACCCTTTAGACTTTAGAGATACAGCGCAGAAACAGGCCCCTCGGCCCATCGAGTCCGTGCCGACCGGCAATCACCCCGTACACTAGCACGAGACCACTAGGGACAGTTTACAAATTTACTGAAGCCGATTAACCTACAAACCTGCACGTCCTTGGTATGTGGGAGGAAACCGGAGCACCCGGAGAAAGCCCACGCAGGTCACGGGGAGAACGTACAAACTGTGTGCAGATTAGCACCTGGAGTCAGGATCGAACCCGGGTCTCTGGCGCCGTGAGGCAGCAACTCTATCCGCTGCGCCACCGTGCCGACCAAAAGGGCGGCACGGTGGCGCAGCGGTAGAGTTGCTGCCTTACAGCGAATGCAGCGCCGGAGACTCGGGCGCCGTCCGTACGGAGTTTGTACGTTCTCCCCGTGACCTGCGTGGGTTTTCTCCGAGATCTTTGATTTCCTCCCACACTCCAAAGACGTACAGGTATGTAGGTTAATTGGCTGGGTAAAATGTAAAAATTGTCCCTAGTGTGTGTAAGATAGTGTTAGTGTGTGGGGATCGCTGGGCGGCGCGGACTCGGTGGGCCGAAGGGCCTGTTTCCGCGCTGTATCTCTAAATCTAAAAAAAATCTAAACTGTGCTTCCTGTATTGAATGAGTTAAATGTGCCAAGATCGCAAAGCGAAGTGCATCTCCTTCCAGCACTGCCACTGCAACCACCAGGGAGACTTTGCAAAGGGGATAACGATGAGTTCAGACTGCAATCTCACTCGGCACTGAATCCAGGCCGTTGATCATAACATCCAACAGCACTTTCTATTCTTTAAATAAATTCAGGGCTCCTGGAAATAAATTGGATTGTCACTTCAATAAACACCTTGCCTGGATTTCATCGTCAAGTCACACATTTGGCACTGGTGCAGGAGAGTGCCAAGGGAACAAGGGCTCACTAACTCTACACACATCCTCTTGCAACAAGACGCCCACATGGGTACAGTTAATGTGTGTGCACAAATGCCAAGCCCCCCCAATGTAGAGGTGAGGAACTGCTAATGATGGTTTACAACGAAGGACACAGAGTGCTGGAGTAACTCAACGGGTCAGGCAGCATCTCAGGAGAACATGGATAGGTGACGTTTCACAGAGTGCTGGAGTAACTCAGCGGGTCAGGCAGCATCTCTGGAGAACATGGATAGGTGACGTTCCAGTTCAGGACCCTACTTCCGACCCAATTTCACATCCCAACTGTGTTTAAAGATTCACCTAAACAGAATGCAAGGTCCAACCAGCCTGTGAACCTGAACATAAACTACTGCGTTATAATGCTAAAGAATTATATTCCGCCATTGGTGGAGCGGGAGCACGTGGCCGCTGGCTGGGTGAGGTCACGTGGGGCGCGGGGCGGTGACGTCACCTTGTCCCTTATTTGGGAGTGAGAATGTTGGCAACCCTACTGAACACAGCGCTGAAGGAGAGCTGCCATGCGAGAGACACAGAACTTACCACATGGTGAAAGGCCTGCATAGAGTGGATGTGGAGAGGATGTTTCCACTAGTGGGAGAGTCTAGGACCAGAGGGCACAGCTTTAGGATATAAGGACGTTCCGTTAGGAAGGAGATGAGGAGGAATTTCTTTAGTCAGAGGGTGGTGAATCTGCGGAATTCATTGCCACAGAGAGCTGTGGAGTTCATGTCAATGGATGATTTTAAGGCTTTTGATTAGTGCGGGTGTCACAGGTTATGGGGAGAAGGCAAGAGAATGGAGTTGAGAGGGAAAAATAGAACAGCCATGATTGAATGGTGGAGTAGACTTGATGGGCCGAATGGCCTAATTCTGCTGCTGGAGCCTATGAGCTTGTACTGTCCCTCAGATAGGTTGCCAAGCCTAGGGCCGAAGGTAGACACAAAAAGGTGTAGTAACTCAACGGGACAGGCAGCATCTCTGGAGAGAAAGTAGACACAAAATGCTGGAGTAACTCAGCGGGTCAGGAAGCATCTCTGGAGAGAAGGAATGGGTGACGTTTCGGGTCAAGACCCTTCTTCAGTCTGATGTCAGGGGAGGGGGCGGGACAAAGATAGGATGTAGTCGGAGACATGAAGTCTAGTGGGAGAACTGGGAAGGGGGAGGGGATGGAGAGAGAGGGGAAGCAGAGACTACCTGAGGTTTGAGAAGTCAATGTTCATACCGCTGGGGTGTAAACTACCCAAGCAAAATATCAGGTGCTGTTCCTCCAATTTAAACCAGCATCTGCAGTTTTTTTCCCTGCACATCTGGGGAGAAGGAATGGGTGACGTTTCGGGTCGAGTGCAAGCTTCCCTCACGCTCCCTCCTCAAAACACACGGGGTGAAACGAGAAACGGTGAGACAATTGGAAGCAAGTTTCCTGCTTGCCCGGAAAGGTGCTTCATGGAGAAACTTAATCTCAAGCAAAAAAAACCAATTACTGAATTGATGCCCTGAGTGAGAACAATGGAGGAAAACAAAACTGCAAACGTCCTGCGTTCATTCATTTATCAGTGTCAACCATCCACTTAATGACAACACAATAAAGAATAGCCCTGGCCACTTCTTGGTGAGCTGTTTCCTTCTTTTTTTATTCACCTCAAGTCTTTTATACATCCACAAGGTTTTGATTAACTTGGTGGGTGCTTCCATGGGTGGAAGCAAGTGCTGTGTGAGCTGCCTCCATGGTTTAGATGGGCGACAGTGGGGATAAGACCTTGCTGCTGAGGCCCTGCACAGACACACACAAAGGGAATGCAATTGTCACCCTTCAGGTTTAGTTTTAGTTTAGTTTAATTTAGAAATACAGCGCGGAACCAGTGTCTATCCCGGCCCAGCGAGTCCGCGCCGACCTGCGATCCCTACACACCTACACCATCCGACACACACTGGGGACAATCTACATTTACACAAAGCCAATTATCCTACAAACCTGCACCTGTTTGGAGTGCGGGAGGAAACCGGAGCACCCGGAGAAAACCCA
>NC_135958.1:2885588-2928088 GCF_053455715.1 Rhinoraja longicauda | reverse complement strand
GATCCCCCCCTCCACACACTCCGATCCCCCCCTCCACACACTCCGATCCCCCCCTCCACACACTCCGATCCCCCCCTCCACACACTCCGATCCCCCCCTCCACACACTCCGATCCCCCCTTCCACACACTCCGACCCCCCCCCTCCACACACTCCGATCCCCCCCCTCCACACACTCCGACCCCCCCCCTCCACACACTCCGATCCCCCCCTCCACACACTCCGATCCTCCCTCCACACACTCCGATCCCCCCCTCCACACACTCCGATCCCCCCATACACACACTCCGATCCCCCCCTCCACACACTCCGATCTCCCCGTATTCTGCACACTCAGAACAATTTACAATTTACAGAAGCCAATTAACCGACAAACCTAGAGTTTTCGGTGTAGAAAGAAACCGGGTTGCCCGGGGAAAACCCACGCGGTCACATGGAGAAGGTACAAACTCCATACACACAGCACCCGAGGTCAGGATGGAACCCGGGTCTCCAGCGCTGTGAGGCAGCAACAATACTGCCGTGCTGTGGTTGATTACATCACATCTTTCTTTTGTGATTCCAGATTCACTTTCTTAGTCTGTCCTTAGAGTTCCTTAGACGACCCGACGTTTCATAGAGTCACACAGCGTGGAAACAAGCCCTTCGGCCCAACTTGCCCGTGCTGACCCACATGCCCCATCTACACCAGTCCCACCTGCCTGTGTTTGGCCCACATCCCTCAAGATCTATCCAAACGTGTGTTAAAGGTTGTGATAGTACCTGCTGCAGTTTGTGGACCTGATGCGATATAATGCAGAGATTTATATCGTGCCCTCTGTATCGTTTCCTTCACTCGACCTTGAGTTTGACCTGATTGTATTTATATATAGCATTATCTGATTTGATCAGATAGCAAGCGGAGCGTACAGAAGCTTGAAATCACACACCACCAGACTCAGGAATAGCTTCTTCCCCTCTGTTACCTGTCATCTGAAGGGTCCCGTCGTAAGCTAGGGTACTGTCTGATTCACAGTGGTTCAGCGGTAGAGTTGCTGCCTTGCAGCGAATGCAGCGCCGGAGACCCGGGTTCGATCCCGACTACGGGCTCCGTCTGTATGGAGTTTGTACGTTCTCCCCGTGACCCGCGTGGGTTTTCTCTGAGATCTTCGGTTTCCTCCCACACTCCAAAGACGTGCAGGTATGTAGGTTAATTGGCTTGGTAAGTGTAAAAGTTGTCCCTCGTGGGTGCAGGATAGCGTTAATGTGCAGGGATCGCTGGTCGGTGCGGACCCGGTGGGCCGAAGGGCCTGTTTCCGCGCTGTATCTCTAAACCTCTACCCCATTGCGGACATTGGACTCTGTCTATGGAACTGGAGCGCTGCAATGCTCAGAACTGTCTTCAGCATTCAGTGTCTTCCCTTTTGCACTTGTCCATGAGTTGATTGTATTTACGTATGGTGTGATCTGATCTACTTGCAGACTATGCACAACAATGGTCCTCACTGTGCCTCAGTGCACGTGGCAAGAGCAAACCTAACCATAAACCGTGTAGATTTGCTCAAACTTGTGGTTGCAAATTGTACCACCAATTCTCCAGTGGGATGGGACTGCGTCCAGGGCTGGGTTTGAGACTTGCTCTGATACAAAACACAGACAAATAATCAGACTGGAAGCAGAATCAAGGACCAGACGCTTCCCGGCCACTCCCTCTTCTCCCCTCTCCCATCAGGCAAGAAGCACAGAAGTGTGAAAACGCACACCTCCAGATTCAAGGACAGATTCAGTTTCTCTTCCCAGCTATTAACTGAACCATCCTACCAACAGCAGTCCTGGGCCACTATCTACCTCATTGGACACCCTTGAACTATAGACAATAGACAATAGGTGTAGGAGGAGGCCATTCAGCCCTTCGAGCCAGCATCGCCATTCAATGTGATCATGGCTGATCATTCTCAATCAGTACCCCGTTCCTGCCTTCTCCCCATACCCCCTGACTCCGCTATCCTTAAGAGCTCCATCCAGCTCTCTCTTGAATGCATTCAGAGAACTGGTCTCCACTGCCTTCTGAGGCAGAGAATTCCACAGATTTACAACTCTCTGAGTGAAAAAGTTTTTCCTCATCTCCGTTCTAAATGGCCTACCCCTTATTCTTCTCAAACAAGTACACCCGGCTCTGTCCCTTCTTGTACAGGGCCTCAGCGTTCATGGACCAGTCCAGTTTACTGTCCAGGTACACTCCCAGGTACACTCCCCTCCCCTGCCATCAGTCTGAAGAAGGGTCTCGACCCGAAACGTCACCCATTCCTTCTCTCCAGAGATGCTGCCTGACGCTCTGAGTTACTCCGGCATTTTGTGTCTAAGCTCCAAGGTACCTGTACTCCTCTGTAAATCCCAATGGGCATCAGGTTCCTGTCTTCCCTTTCAATAAACCAGAAGGCCAGATCATCGAAAATAGACACAAGATGCTGGGGTAACTCAGCAGGTCAGGCAGCATCTCTGGAGAGAGGGAATGGGTGACGTTTGGGGTCGAGACCCTTCTTCACACTCCCATGGCTTCAACCTCCTGCAAGGTGGTCCCAGCAAGCAGAGGCTTCGGCCTAGAGCTCCTGCCTCAGGCTGGACTTCCCTCAGGGACCCAGTCCTTTGAGAACGCAACAGTAGTACAACGGGAAGAACAGTCCATTTTCAGCTCGGAAATGTGTAGGTAGGAACTGCAGAGGCTGGTTTATGCCGAAGATAGACACAAAGTGCTGGAGTAACTCAGCGGGGTCAGGCAGCATCTCTGGAGAGAAGGAATGGGTGACGTTTCGGGTCGAGACCCTTCTTCAGACCGAGAGCTCAGAAATGACTGATCCCAAACACAGAACAATCTAAGCAGAGAATTCACCGACATCAGTGGGGCGTTTGATTAGGAACACGATGCACACAGCCTCGGAATGAATACTTAATGACCACGTTATTGGCCTGGTCTTAGAATTGTAGATATTTGTTAACAATATATATATTTTAAATGCAATGAATAAAAGCTGAACATGACGAGAATTCTTTGAGGAAAAAGCCAATGCTCTGATGCACGTTTTATTAGGGACTTTTTTGAAAAAGCAGATTGTTTCAAATTGCTCCAGCAAATGCAGAATTAATCATTCTGCCACTCTGACTACAAGAATATTCCTAATCGGCCTTCAAATGATGATAAGCTGCCTATGGCGTTCAATGCGTTTTATCACAATGCTGCCCGCCTGTGGGGAGAAATCTCCACTAAAGATGTCTCTTTGTCTCGATCAATGATGTCATTCTTTGCAGCCGCTGTCATTTATCCTTCGAGTGGTTTCGTTGTCCCGTCTGCTCCAGTGTGCAGTCCACCACTTACTGGCTCGCAAACGGCCTGGACAGAGCGGATGTGGAGAGGATGTGTGTGTGGGAATGTAACTGCAGATGCCGGTACAAATCGAAGGTGTCACAAAACGCTGGAGTAAACATAGCATCTTTAGATTTAGATTTTTAAATTTAGAGATACAGCGCGGAAACAGGCCCTTCGGCCCACCGAGTCCACACCGCCCAGCGATCCCCACACATTAACACTATCCTACACACACTAGGGACAATTTTTACATTTACCCAGTCAACTAACCTACATACCTGTGCGTCTTTGGAGTGTGGGAGGAAACCGAAGATCTCGGAGAAAACCCACGCAGGTCACGGGGAGAACGTACAAACTCCGTACAGACGGCGCCCGTAGTCAGGATCGAACCTGAGTCTCCGGCGCTGCATTCGCTGTAAGGCAGCAACTCTACCGCTGCGCCACCGTGCCGCTGAGTGAAGGAATGGAGAGAAGGAATGGGTGACGTATCGGGTCGAGACCCTTCTTCAGACTGGGGTCAACATCAGTCCACATCAGTCTGAAGAAGCATCTCTACCCAAAGCGTTACCCATTCCTTCTCTCCAGAGATGCCGACTGTTCTGCTGAGTTACCCCAGCATTTTGTGTCTGTCTTTGGTATTGTTGCCTATCTGCCGCGCGTGGAATCATTATCACCGAGGAGAAAGCGCCGTTAATCACAACGTCCATGAAAACGGATGTGACAGAACGTAGAACAGTACAGCACAGGAACAGGCCATTCAACCCACAATGTCTGTGCCGAACATCCCTTGCCAAGATAAACTAAACTCCTCTGCCTGCATGTGATCCGGGCCCCCTCCATCCCTCCACATCCATCTGCCCATCTAAAACAATCGTAAATGTCGGGAGTCTATTTAACAAACACTCAGATATCATCCCGACATTTTGCCCGCCAGACTGTGACAGTCTTAATAAAACCACAGTAAAGATTCAGCAAGGTGGCGCAGCGGTAGAGTTGCTGCCTCACAGCGCCAGAGACCCGGGTTCGATCCTGACTACGGGTGCTGTCTGTACGGAGTTTGTACGTTCTCCCCGTGACCGCGTGGGTTTTCTCCGGGTGCCCTGTTATCCTCGGGCTTGTAAGAAAATAACTGCAGATGCTGGTACAAATCGAAGGTATTTATTCACAAAGTGCTGGAGTAACTCAGCAGGTCAGGCAGCATCTCAGGAGAGAAGGAATGGGTGACGTTTCGGGTCGAGACCCTTCTTCTGTAAATCGTCCCCAGTGTGCAGGATAGAGCTAGTGCACAGGGCGACGGCTGGTGGGCCTTGACTCGGTGGGCCACAGGGCTTGTTTCCACGCTGTATCACTGAACGGAACACTAAAACAAAGGAAGGACTTTCTTTGATTACTGCTGGATCAGAGCTCAGATTGTGTCAGAGGACAGGAAAGGCGTTGCAGAACGCACACATTGAAAAGCTGCCGAACAAGCTCAGTGTGCACAGAATCATCTCAACTGGCAATCGCTGGAGTTTAGAGATGATACAGGCCCTTCAGCCCAGCGAACCCGTGCTGACCACTGATCAGCCGTACATGAACACTATCGTAAACAATCGGGACAATTCCACCAAAGCCAATTAACCTACAAACCTGCACGTCTTTGGAGTGTGGGAGGAAACCGGAGCACCCGGAGAAAACCCACGCAGGTCACGGGGAGAACGTGCAAACTCCGTACAGACAGCACCCGTAGTCAGAATCTAAACCGGGTCTCTGGCACTGTGAGGCAGCAACTCTACCGCTGAGTTACTGTGACCACATGGCTTTATCATTTCCAGTTGTCCTTTCTTGGCCCACAGTTAGTTAAGAAGTCTGAAGGGATTTTGCCTGGATACCCAACTTACCAGTCAGTCCTCTGGTACTGAGTATAAACTCTGTTTCTCCCTCCTCTGTAACTACCTGACCTGCTGAGCACTTCTGTGATTCTTCATTTTAATCAGTTTATACTTCATTCTTTACTTTACACTTTACAGATGGTGTGGAAACAGGCCCTTCGGCCCACCGAGTCTGTGCCGACCAGCGATCCCCACACGCACACTAACCTACACACACTAGGGACAACTAGTTTTACAACTTACCTACAAATGTACAAATTAACCTACAAACCTGCACGTCTTTGGAGTGTGGGAAGAAACCGGAGCACCCGGAGAAAACCCACGCAGGTCACGGGGAGAACCTGCAATCTCCGTACAGACAGCGCCCGCAGGCAGGATCGAACCCGGGTCTCAGGTGCTGTGAGGAAGCAACTTTACCGTCGTAGCCCAACAGGTGCCAATGTACCACAGCCAGCCGGAGAAGCCAGCCAGCTAGCTAGCTCGGTCTTCAGCCATGTTGGGATTAGGAGATGGGGAGGAGGTGACGTTCCTGATCCATCAAGAGCAAAAACTGGTCACCTGCTTCCTTCATTAACCCTCAGCTCGACTGCAAACGCTCCCAGCTCAAATGGATTTACAGGTGACTGGAAACTGAGTCCGAGGCCTGGCCCATCACTCGCACGGGAACAAAACATAGAAAGGAACGTTGGAAGGAAAACTGCAGATGCTGGTTTAAATCGAAGGTAGACTCTAAATGCTGGAGTAACTCAGCGGGTCAGGAAACATCTGCCAGGGTGCTGAGTTACTCCAACCTTCAAAAGAAAGAAAGTGCTTGAGAACGTTTTATGCCACAGAAATGGAGTAGAAAGAGGTTGTGATTCAATAGAAAATGGTCCAGACTGCTCTGTAAGGAGCACTCAGTGTTGCAGTAATTCAGCATGTAGAGAAGGACGAGGGGGGACCTTCAAGTTTAACTTATTGAATAATATAGAAACATAGACAATAGGTGCAGGAGGAGGCCATTCGGCCCTTCGAGCCTGCACCGCCATTCAATGTGATCATGGCTGATCATCCACAATCAGTACCCCGTTCCTGCCCTCTCCCCATACCCCTTGATTCCATTATCCCTAAGACCTAAATCTAACTCTGTGTTGAATACATCAATGTATTCAATAGTGAAAGGCCTGGACAGGAGCAGAAGAAGGGCCTGTTTCCATGCTGTGTCTGAAAAGTGTTGAGTATTTTACTGTCAAATTACCTGAAGCAGAACAAATAAATTCTTAAACAGAACTAAAGTAACCAACCAACCAATCTGCAATAGAAGATAGACACAAAAAGCTGGAGTAACTCAGCGGGTCAGGAGAAAAGGATCGGTGAAGGTTCAGGTCGAGATCCTTCCTCTGTACAACCAATCTGTACACGGACATTACAGGACTTTGACCATAACCACTCCCACCCTTCAATCAGAGAGTTGTGAATCTGTGGAATTCTCTGCCTCAGAAGGCAGTGGAGGCCAATTCACTGAATGCATTCAAGAGAGAGCTGGATAGAGCTCTTAAGGATAGCGGAGTCAGGGGGTATGGGGAGAGGGCAGGAACAGGGTACTGATTGAGAATGATCAGCCATGATCACATTGAATGGCGGTGCTGGCTCGAAGGGCCGAATGGCCTCCTCCTGCACCTATTGTCTATTGTCTATTGTCTATTGCCCTACTTAAAATATTGAGTCTCTATTATTTGTGTTGCTCACTTAAAGGAAGTGTGCGTTCAGGACTTTCAATGGCATTTGTACAGCAAGTTATCTCTGATGTAATACTGCACTCGGACAAAAGCTGGCAGATGTAAGTCCCACACGGTTCCTGAGAGTCAAAATCCCACAGTAAACAAACAAGTCTCCAGCCCGTTCCTTTCTGTGTTGCTGCACTCCAGGCTCTAGGCAACACAACGGGAGAAAGCTGGCATCGAACGCTCGCGTTAATGAAGCCAACGCCCCCAAGGTGCTGTCAGCAGACAAAACCTGACACCACATAAAAACACGCAAGGTAACAGCGGCAAGATCAGAGAGGTGGTTTTGAGGAGAGCTGACAATGGAATAGGGAAAGTCAAGTGCACAGTGAGTTTCAGAAGCCTCTGTCAGCGGCTTGGACAATGAATGCAGACTGTGACAATGTTCCCGAGACCCAAAGGTTCAAAGGGACCTTACAAGTGACGATGGATTTGTTTCACAAGCACCGTCCAATGTCACAGGGCAGCCTGAAGGTGTGGAGATGCCCGTGGTGCTCAGTGAGATCATCATCATCAACCTTCACAGGGGCCAGAGCTACGAGACCTGCTCCTAGAGTCACACAGACCCTTCAGCCCAACTTGCCCACATCCACCAACATGCCCCAAGCTACATTAGGCTTAGTTTTATTGTCACATGCACCAAGGTACAGTGAAAAGCTTTGTCCCACCTGCCTGCGTTTGGCCCATGTCCCTCTAAACCCGTCCTATCCATGAACCTGTCCAAATGCTTTTTGGACATTGCGATAGTTCCTGCCTCAACTACCTCCTGTGGCAGCTTGTTCCATTCACCCACCAACCTTTGTGTAAAAATGTGACCCCTCAAGTTCCTGTCAAATCTTTCTGCCCTCACCTTAAACCAACGTCCTCTGGTTCTCGATTCCCCAATGCTGGGCAAAAGGCTCTGTGCGTCTACCCGATCTTTAGACTGCAATCGGGATTTCCATAAAGCCAAAAAGTACAGAGGAAGTACAGAGAAGGTTCACCAGATTGATTCCTGGGATGGCAGGACTTTCATATGAAGAAAGACTGGATAGACTCGGCTTGTACTCGCTGGAATTTAGAAGATTGAGGGGGGATCTTATAGAAACTTACAAAATTCTTAAGGGGTTGGACAGGCTAGATGCAGGAAGATTGTTCCCGATGTTGGGGAAGTCCAGAACAAGGGGTCACAGTTTAAGGATAAGGGGGAAAGTCTTTTAGGACCGAGATGAGAACTTTTTTTTCACACTGAGAGTGGTGAATCTGTAAAAGAGGCAGAAACAACTGGGGTGATTTGGGGCAAATTGGTCAGAACGAGCTCATCGTGAGTGAGATACTGTGGTTTGAAAAGGTCAGATTTAACACACGATCTTCATTGTAAATACCGCTTATTATAATAAGCTCTGAATTAATAATCCAGCACTATTATCATTGGGCTGTTTTAGTTCTGGTTTTAGTTTAGTTTAGTTTCGAGATACAGCGTGGCAACAGGCCCTTCGGCCCACAAGGGGCCACAGTTTAAGAATAAGGGGTAGGCCATTTAGAACTGAGATGGGGAAAAACCTTTACAGTCAGAGAGTTGTGAATCTGTGGAATTCTCTGCCTCAGAAGGTAGTGGAGGTCAAGTCAGTGGCTATATTTAAGGCAGAGATACATACATTCTTGATTAGTACGGGTGTCAGAGGTTACGGGGAGAACGCAGGAGAATGGGGTCAGGAGGGGAGATAGATCAGCCATGATTGAATGGCGGAGTAGACTTGATGTGCGGGGATCGCTGGTTGGCACGGACTCGGTGGGCCGAAGGGCCTGTTTCTGCACTGTATCTCTACACTAAACGACAGCATTTTGTGAAAATCACCAGTGACTCTGTGGTCAGGGCAGAGGTACTGTGTGATATTCACTATGGGAGGTTAGGGAAGTGAGCCAATCCAGATACTTCCCTGTAAATCTGGCTCTTGATTTCTGGTCAGTAGAGTCTAAAGCATCGTGTTTATTGTCAAACTCCTGTGAAGATGTCAGGAAACACATTGCATAATCAGGAACAGATATTAGCCGGACCGACCACAGTGACCGTAGGGTCCGATACAATGAGGCAGCAGGAAACATGCTGCTGCCAATGGCTGGGGAATAAAAGCCCGCTGAGTTATCCTGAGGAGAGCCCCACATCTATTGTGCTTCACAATACGCTGCAAACTCACAACTAGTTTGGTCAGTATGTTTTGCTTGGACTCTCTCCAAAAGTGCCCGCTGCATGCTGCTAACTTTCAGTCTTTCCGCTGACTGGATCGCACGCAACAAATCCGCTGACTGGATCTCACTGTACCTCGGTACACATGGCAACAAACTGAGCTAAATAAAACATGCTTGCCCCTACGGTAGGCACAGAGTGCTGGAGTAACTCAGCGGGTCAGGCAGCATCTGTGGAGAACATGGATAGGTGACGTTTCACAGAGTGCTGGAGTAACTCAGCGGGTCAGGCAGCATCTGTGGATAACATGGATAGGTGACGTTTCACAGAGTGCTGGAGTAACTCAGTGGGTCAGGCAGCATCTGTGGAGAACATGGATAGGTGACGTTTCACAGAGTGCTGGAGTAACTCAGCGGGTCAGGCAGCATCTGTGGAGAACGTGGATAGGTGACGTTTCACACAGTGCTGGAGTAACTCAGTGGGTCAGGCAGCATCTCTGGAGAGAAGGAATGAATGAATGGACGACTTTGGACCACATGGATTTTCTCCGGGTGCTCCGGTTTCTTCCCACACTCCAAAGACGTACAGGTTTGCAGTTTCATTGGTTTCAGTAAGTTGTTAAAATTGTGTGTGTAGGTTAGTGTTATGGGTTGATTACTGATCGGCACAGACTCGGTGGGTCGAAGCATTTCCACGCTGTATCTCCAATGTCTGAAGTCTAAAGATCTGATCAGGTGCTGAGTTCATTAAGTATAGGAGCAGTATTAGGCCATTCGACCCAACAAGTGAGTTAAATTAAACTCGGTGATTAAAGTAACATCCGTGGGGGGAAATAGACAGACAATGTCTTGGGTTGCACTCATAAGGTCATAAGGGATAAGGAACAGGAATTAGGCCATTCGGCCCAGCAAGTCTACTCCACCATTCAATCATGGCTGATCTATCTCTCCCTCCCAACCCCATTCCCCTGCCTTCT
This sequence comes from Rhinoraja longicauda, assembly GCF_053455715.1. Classification (NCBI taxonomy): domain Eukaryota; kingdom Metazoa; phylum Chordata; class Chondrichthyes; order Rajiformes; family Arhynchobatidae; genus Rhinoraja; species Rhinoraja longicauda. The sequence goes on along the minus strand of NC_135958.1, from coordinate 2,917,969 downwards.
CCCCATAACCCCTGACACCCACACAAATCACTGATGCGCCTTTTCACGAATTGTCAAGAACAGAGCAACAACGAGGGACATGTTTAAATCACTATTCTCACAACATGAAACAGAACAGACACAAAAAGCTGGAGTAACTCAGCGGGTCAGGCAGCATCTCTGGAGAGAAGGAATGGGTGACGTTTCGGGTCGAGACCCATCTTCAGACTGGTTAGGGATCAGGGAAACGAGAGATATAGACAGTGATGTGGAGAGATAAAGAACAATGAACGCACGATATGCAAAAATGTAACGATGATAAAGGAAACAGACCTTTGTAAGATGTTTGTTGGGTGACAATGAGAAGCTGGTGCGACTTGGGTGGGGGAGGGATAGAGAGGGAGGGAATGCCGGGGCTGCCTGACGTGAGAGAAATCAATATTCACACCACTGGGCCCAAGCGAAATATGAGATGCTGTTCCTCCAATTTGCGTTTAGCCTCACTCTGACAATGGAGGAGACCGAGGACAGAATGCTCTGTGCGGGAATGGGAAGGAGAATTAAAGTGTTTAGCAACCGGGAGATCAGGTAGGTTCAGGCGGCTGAGCGAAGGTGTTCCAAAAAACGATCGCCCGGTGTATGTTTGGTCTCGCCGATGTTTAAGAGTCCACATCTTGAACAACGGATACAGTAGATGAGGTTGGAGGAGGTGCAAGTGAACCTCTGTCTAACCCAAAAGGACTGTCGGGGTCCCTGGACAGAGTTGAGGGAGGAGGTGTAGGGACAGGTGTTGCATCTCCTACGTTTGCAGGGGAAAGTACCTGGGGAGGGGGTGGTTTGGGTGGGAAGGGATGAGTTAACCATGGAGTTGCGGAGGGAACGGTCTCTGCGGAAAGTGGAAAGAGGTGGAGATGGGAAGATGTGGCTAGTGGTGGGATCCCGTTGGAGGTGGCGGAAATTCCAGAGGATTATGTGTTGTAGGCAACGGCTGGTGGGGTGGAAGGTAAGGACCAGGGGGACTCTGTCTCTGTTGCGACTAGTTTAGTTTAGAGATACAGCGCGGAAACAGGCCCTTCGGCCCACCGGGTCCGCGCCGACCAGTGATCCCTGCACATTAACACCATCCTCTACCCACTAGGGACAATCTTTTTACATTTATCAAGCCGATTAACCTACAGACCTGCACGTCTTTGGAGTGTGGGAGGAAACCGAAGATCTCGGAGAAAACCCGCGCAGGTCACGGGGAGAACGTACAAACTCCAGCGCTGCATTCACTGTAAGACAGCAACTCTACCGCTGTGCCACCGTGACCGCCCTCTATTCAGGGGGATGGGGGGCAAGGGCGGAGCTGCGGGGTACCGAGGAGACATGAGTGAGGGCCTCATCTATGATGGGAGAGGGGAACCCCCGTTCCCTGAAGAACGAGGACATCTCGGATGTTCTAGTATGGAACACCTCATCTTGGGCGCAGATGCGGCGTAGACGGAGGAATTGGGAGTAGGGGATAGAGGCTTTGCAGGCAGCAGGGTGGGAAGAAGTGTAGTCGAGATAGTTGTGGGAGTCAGTGGGCTTGTAATAGACGTCAGTCATTAGTCTATTTCCTGTGATGGAGACTGTGAGATCAAGAAAGGGGATGAAGGTGTCGGAGATGGTCCAACTGAATTTAAGTGCAGGATGAAAATTGGTGAAGTTGATGAAGTCCGTGAGTTCTGCATGGGTGCAGGAGGTAGCACCGATGCAGTCGTCAATGTAACGGAGGTAGAGTTCAGGGATACGGCCATCTCCTTCTTCCAATTCCTCCGTCTACGCTGCATATATACTTTAACCCTCACACAGTCACCCTAGTTTCTGTTCCTTCATCAAAATACAGTCCTGCACCAAACACTGACGTCACGGTGGCGCAGCGGTAGAGTTGCTGCCTTACAGCGCCAGAGACCCGGGTTCCATCCTAACTACAGGTGCTGTCTGTACGGAGTTTGTACGTTCTCCCCGTGACCTGCGTGGCTTTTCTCCGGGTGCTCCGGTTTCCTCCCACACTCCAAAGACGTGCAGGTTTGTAGGTTAGTTCGCTTGGTAAAGATTGTAAATTGCCCCTAGTTTGTGTCGGGCAGTGTTAGTACGCGGGGATCGCTGGTCGGTGCGGACTTGGTGGGCTGAAGGGCCTGTTTCCGCGCTGTATCTCTGAACTAAACTAGACTAGCCGGGCAGGCATTTCTGATGAAGACCCTTGCCGACCTCATTATGCTTCAGATACTTGGGCCAAAAATCGACATCATTTTTTATCGTCGAGTGCACCTGAGCCAAAAGATGCCTCGATTTGTGGTTTTAGTGCAAATTAGCATGGAGTCAAAGAAGGCTGCGATGGATCCCGTATTGAAAGGATAGGCCAACAGATCGACTAAGACTAATGAGATAATTGGAACAACTGATGCTGCTCGATAAGCTCTTGTTCATTCACGGTCAGCATTTTATTGCCAGCTCTGCAGAGAGCCGTGAGGACCAGAGTCATTATGGATCCATTCACACGGAGTGGCAAGTTAATGGATTCCAATCCCACACCTCCACAGTGGCACAGAGGTAGAGTTGCTGCCCCACAGCCCCAGAGTGCCGGGTTCGATCCTGACCACGGTCGCTGTCTGTATGGAGTTTGTACGTTCTCCCCTGTGACCTGCGTGGGTTTTCGCCGGGTGCTCCGGTTTCCTCCAACGATGTGCTAGTTTGGAGCCTAATTGGCTTTGGTAAAATTGTAAATTGTCCCTGGTGTGTGTAGGATGGTGCTAGTGTCCGGGGATCGTTGGTCGGCATGGGCTCAGTGGGCCGAAGGGCCCATTTCCGTGTTGTATCTCTAAACTAAACTAAAGGTCCACTTCCGCTCAAAGGTCCAGCTCGCCACAGTCAGCAGCCTCTCTTCCTTTGTGAAATGCTTTTCAAACAGAGCAAATGAAGGGCCAGATAGAGTGGATGTGGGGAGGATGTTTCCACCAGTGGGAGAGTCTAGGACTAGAGGTCACAGCCTCGGAATTAAAGGATGTTCCTTTAGTATGGAGATGAGGAGGAGGAGGAGCAACGTCTTTAGTCAGTGGGTGGTGAATCTGTGGAATTCATTGCCACAGATGCCAATGGAGGCCGCCAGTGGATAACGTTAAGGCAGAGATTGACAGATTCTTGGTTTGTACGGGTGTCAGGGGTTGTGGGGAGAAGGCAGGAGAAAGATAGATCAGCCACGATTGAATGGCGGAGTAAACTTGATGGGCCGAATGGCCTAATTCTGATCCTATCACTGAAGAACTTATGAATGAATGAAGGACCAACACAGTCTCGTGGGCTCACTACACCATAACATTAAAGTCAGTGTTTCAATCAAGGTATCAGATTCCAGCAACTAAGTTGAAGCGTTTAGTTACTGCACCTCAGCCTGTCATCCACGGTGGCGCAGCGGTAGAGTTGCTGCCTTACAGCGAATGCAGCGCCGGAGACCCAGGTTCGATCCTGACTACGGGCGCCGTCTGTACGGAGTTTGTACGTTCATCCCGTGACCTGCGTGGGTTTTCTCCGAGATCTTCGGTTTCCTCCCACACTCCAAAGACGTGCAGGTTTGTAGGTTAATTGGCTGGGCAAATGTAAAAATTGTCCCTAGTGTGTGTAGGATAGCGTTAGTGTGCGGGGATCGCTGGGCGGCGCGGACCCGGTGGGCCGAAGGGCCTGTTTCCGCGCTGTATCTCTAAATCTAAAAAATCCACCTGTAGAAACAATGCTAATTGAACACATCCATCAGTGGCTTTATGGTTTTGTGGAGGAGAGACTTTCGAAAAGGACGCTGCAAATCCAGGACCTTCATACTTGAGCTCAAAATAAATCCTAATGTTGGCGAAATGTGGCCCTGTATTTGTGTTGTCATTTTATGTCCCGTGCGTTGTAGATCCCAAGTCCATCATCGCCAAGGATCATTAAGTCGCTCATAAAAGTTCATTACACTGATGGCTAACCACATATTCACAGGGTTCGAGAGCAAGATTGTTAAAAATTACGAGCAAAACTGGAGATAAAATGAGAGCAATACCCAAGACTTACGCCACAAAGACCAACCAGGGTCAGTTTAGTTTGGTATTGAAAGGTGTACCGAGGTACAATGAAAAGCTCTTTTGTTGCGTGCTATCCAGTCAACGAAAAGACTATACATGGTTACAATCAAGTCGTCGACAGTGTTTAGGGACAGGGTAAAGGGTAGATTATTTAGTGCAAGATAAAGTGCAATTAAAGATAGTTCAACAGTCTCCAGTCAGGGGGGCAGGACTACACTCTAGCTGGTGAGAGGACGGGTCAGAATCCTGATAACAGCTGGGAAGAAACTGTCCTTTAATCTGGACAGGAACTGTAGATGTTGGATCCTTGAGCAAAACACAAAGTGCTGGGGTAACTCAACAGGTCAGACAGCATCTGTGGAGGAAATGGATAAGCAACGTTTGTATTCCCTCCACAGATGCTGCCTGACCTGCTGAATAACTCCTGCACTTTTGTGTTTTGCTCCAAATGAATGCATCTTTATCTCAATTTGTATGTTTCTAGAGGGTGATGTTTTGCCTTGAGGTGACCGTTTTCTACGGCAGTCTCTCTCAGGGCTGTAAAAGCTCCCAAGATTTGGGAGTAGTCCATGTCTTCTGAGACCTCATCGAGGACCTTTATTGCCAGACGATGAGAGGCTGATCAGTAGAGGACTATCCTCTCAAATGCTTCAATCATTGACATTGAGGTGGAGCTCAGCCTCCGAAGGTGGGCTTATACAAACTGTAGACACAAAATGCTGGAGTCACTCAATGGGACAGGCAGCATCTCTGGGGAGAAAGAAAGGGTCGAGACCCGAAACATCACCCATGCCTTCTCCCCAGAGATAGACAATAGACAATAAATAGACAATAGGTGCAGGAGTAGGCCATTCGGCCCTTCGAGCCAGCACTATTTGGCCCTTCGAGCCAGCACCGCCATTCAATGTGATCATGGCTGATCATCCACAATCAGTACCCCGTTCCTGCCTTCTCCCCATACCCCCTGACTCCGCTATCCTTAAGAGCTCTATCTAACTCTCACTTGAAAGCATCCAGAGAATTGGCCTCCACTGCCTTCTGAGGCAGAGAATTCCACAGATTCACAACTCTCTGAGTGAAAAAGTTTTTCCTTATCTCCGTTCCAAATGGCCTACCCCTTATTCTTAAACTGTGGCCCCTGGTTCTGGATGTTGCCTGTCCCGCAGAGTGACTCCAGCATTTTGTGGTCTATATCTAAGGAAGTGGAAATGTTGGTTTACACCAAAGATAGACACAAAATGCTGAAGTGTCTATCTTCAGTGTACACCAGCATCTGCAGTTCCTCCAGACACGTGTACACAAACTATGCCTGCCAACTGCAGCTCAAGGCTTGGTTGGGGTGACCTTGGTTCTGGCGAGAAGCCAAGGTAGATTATTTCACTGTTCTTGGTTTTTTTTTACAGAGGAAGCAGTTTTACCTTGAGATTTACACTGAGAGAAATCAGTGCAGGGCTTCAGAATTAAAAGATTCATTCACCTACTTTATCTCGATGACCGGCGTAAACCTGCTATTGTAGAAGAGGTTTGCAAGATATATTTGAATTTGAAAAGAAAACTGTGTTTCTGTCAAACCATAAATTCCATCTCAAGACCATTGGCCTTCTTGTCTCAGAGTGTTGTGAATCTCTTCCCCACAGTAGGCAGAGTGTGGAGACACAATCGAAACACTGGAGACTTTCTATTGATGTGATGGCTACACAACCACCACGCTATGAGCTCCAATCCTATGGAGCATCTCCATAAGGCATCGCCCTGTGGGGCGGCACGGTGGCGCAGCGGTAGAGTTGCTGCCTCACATCGCCAGCGAACCGGGTTCCATCCTGACTACGGGTGCTGTCTGTACCTTCTCCCCGTGACCTGTGTGGGTTTTCTCCGGGTGCTCCGGTTTCCACCTACACCCCAACAGGCTCGTAGGGCCAATTGACTTCGGTAAAATTGTCCCTCTTGTGTGTAGGATGGTGTTAGTGAGCGGGGATCGCTGATCGGCACGGGCGCAGTGGGCCGAAGGGCCTGTTTCTGTGCAGTATCTCTCAACTACACTGGGCCTACACTGTCCGGGCCTACACTGTCTGGGCCTTCACTGTCCAGGCCTACACTGTCCGGGCCTACACTGTCCGGGCCTACACTGTCTGGGCCTTCACTGTCCGGGCCTACACTGTCCGGGCCTACACTGTCCGGGCCTACACTGTCCGGGCCCACACTGTCCGGGCCTACACTGTCCGGGCCTACGCTGTCCGGGCCTACACTGTCCCGACCTGAGGAAGGTAGGCACAGATTTTAACCAACATCTGCAGTTTTTTTCCTACCTACAGCGTCCGGGCCTACAGCGCCCTCCGGGTCTAATACGGGACAAGGGCGGTCCCGTACGGGACAAGCTGGTTTACCCCAAAATACGGAATGTTCTGGCTAATACGGGACAGTTGGCAACCCTAACCACTCTGGTTAGTGGTTATTCTTCCTTCTTTCCTGTTCATCCACACTATTTTGGGCGAGCTTACATTAAACTAAGGCGGCATGGTGGCGCAGCGGTAGAGCTACTGCCTTCCAGCGCCAGAGACCCGGTTCCATTCCTGACTACGTTTGCTGTCTGTGTGGAGTTTGTGCGTTCTCCCTGTGACCTGCGTGGGTTTTCTCCGGGATCTCCGGTTTCCTCCAACACTCCAAAGACGTGCGGGTTTGCAGGTTAATTGGCTTGGTATTAATGTAAAATTTCCCTAGTGCGTGTGGGATAGTGTAAGTGTGCGGGGATCGCTGGTCGGTGTGGACTGGCTCGGCCGAAGGGGCCTGTGTCTCTCATCCTATGTACGGCCTGTATCAGTGTATCTCTAAACTAAACCACATGGAAGTTGTTATTGATACAGGACTATGGAGTGTAAAATAGAGGTTTATTCCCTCAAATTTGTCAAATATCCATCATCTCAATGACCACGTACAGAAGACATTCCTGACAGACTAACCGAAAGCAGACAAGCATTTTCAGACTGAGGACAAGTTTATCTCAGCAATTTTTGACAGCATCACATTCAGCGACAGATGGGTTTATTAAAATATAACGCTGTGTGTGTGTGTGTGTGTGTGTGTGTGTGTGTGTGTGTGTGTGTGTGTGTGTGTGTGTGTGTGTGTGTGTGTGTGTGTGTGTGTGTGTGTATGTGTGTGTGTGTGTTTGCGTGTGCGTGTGTGTGTATGTGTGTGTGTGTGTTTGCATGTGTGCATGTGTGCATGTGTGCGTGTGTGTGTGTTTGCGTGTGTTCGTGTGTGTGTGCGTGCGTGTGTGTGTGTGTGTGTGTGTGTGTGTGTGTGTGTGTGTGTGTGTGTGTGTGTGTGTGTGTGTGTGTGTGTGTGTGTGTGAGTGTGTGTTTGTTTGCGTGTGTGCGTGTGTGTGTGTGTGAGAGAGAATGGTTCAGCTTAGCATGATCAAATAACATTACAGGTGTGAAGTAACAGTTCATTGTGAATACGGTGTGCGTGGTCTGAATTCTACACCACAGTGCCATTCAATTTCAACAGAGAACACGCTCAGTGTCCGTCCGGGCAGTCGAGGGGTTTTACAATATTCCTCCCTCCCCTACAAAACCACACCATCGCTGGAAGAGGCGAGGAGAGGCTAAATGGGATCTCCTCACCTCACCCTCTCCCTCCCCGCTTGGAATTTAGAAGGATGAGAGGAGATCTTATCGAAACATATAAGATTATTAAGGGGTTGGACACGTTAGAGGCAGGAAACATGTTCCCAATGTTGGGGGAGTCCAGAACCAGGGGCCACAGTTTACGAATAAGGGGTAGGCCATTTAGAACTGAGATGTGGAAAAACTTTTTCAGTCAGAGAGTTGTGAATCTGTGGAATTCTCTGCCTCAGAAGGCAGTGGAGGCCAATTCTCTGAATGCATTCATGAGAGAGCTAGATAGAGCTCTTAAGGATAGCGGAGTCAGGGGGTATGGGGAGAAGGCAGGAATGGGGTACTGATTGAGAATGATCAGCCATGATCACAGTGAATGGCGGTGCTGGCTCGAAGGGCCGAATGGCCTCCTCCTGCACCTATTTTCTATGTTTCTATGCCAAAGGTGCATTTCAGCGAAAAAATAAGTAAATGATTAAATCGGGATTGTAGACCCTTGTCCCTGTGTCTGTGGAAAGCTGCCCTATAGTTTATGGCGGGCCAGATTGACGTGGGTTTATAGTGTCACTTTCACTCAGTGATCACCCTCGACCGCAGTCAAGCCCGATCACAACGCTGGCGATGGGATTGACGTTCGGATTTTGTGCAGGGATCTCCTCACTTGCACATGAACCCTGGCTATTGCCCACGATAAACGCTCGTGATGGGAGATGGTTTTGCAGATGGTGCTAAAAAGATCCAAACTGGAAATCACCTGTCAAACAAAGACGACAACCTGAGTTGAGCCGACTCCCCGCCCGCGGTGATCATTACAGCTCAGGCCGCACTCCATTATTAACGGGGAATGACAGCTCAACACTGGCCCTCACCCCGACACTAATCAGGTATTACTTATTTATTCTTGTCAGGTTATTTAACGTGAGGCAGTCACCACCTCACCCACAGCTCCTGGAAACGCACGTAGACTCCCGCGGACTGGACGACATACGGCTCAAAGGGCACAGCAAAGGGGAGACACCACGGTGGCTGCAAACCGAGGTGTGGGACCGGAGGCTAGCGTGGAGCAAGTGGAGAGGCGGGCGGCTGGAGTAAAAGGTAGAGGCTACGCTGTGTGGACAGATGTAAGATCAAGACTCACATCAATTCATCAAGGAAGGAGTGAGCAGTGTGTGTGTGTGAGTGTGTGTGTGTGTGTGTGTGTGTGTGTGTGTGTGTGTGTGTGTGTGTGTGTGTGTGTGTGTGTGTGTGTGTGTGTGTCTGTATGAGTGTGACTGTGGGTGTGTGAGTGACTGTGTGTGAATGTGTGTGTGTGTGAGTGTGTGTGTGTGTGTGTGAGTGTGTGTGAGTGTGTGTGAATGTGTGTGTGTGTGTGTGTGTGTGTGTGTGTGTGTGTGTGTGTGTGTGTGTGAGTGTGTGTGACTGTGTGTGAATGTGTGACTGTGTGTGTGTGAGTGTGTGTGTCTGTCTGTATGAGTGTGACTGTGTGTGTGTGTGTGTGTGTGAGTGTGTGTGTGTGTGTGACTGTGTGTGTGTGTGTGTGTCTGTATGAGTGTGACTGTGTGTGTGTGTGTGTGTGTGTGTGTGTGTGTGTGTGTGAGTGTGTGTGTGTGTGTGTGTGTGCTTTCATGCAGCACAAACAACCCATCTTGTGCAGAAAGCTGTTGATGTTTGAGTTTAGTTGAGTTTATTGTCAGGCGTATCGAGGTACAGTGAAAAGTTTTTGTTTGCTGTTAACCAGTCAGCAGAAAGACAATACATGATTACCATCAAGCCATACACAGTGTACGGATACATTGAGTCACAGAGAGATACAGTGAGGAAACAGGCCCTTCAGCCCAACGCCCACACCACCCAACATGTCCTAGTTACACTAGTCCCACCTGTCTGCATTTGGTCCATGTCCCTCTAAACCTGTCCTATCCATGTACCTGTCTAACTTAAACATTGCAATAGCACCTGCATCAACTACCTCCTCCGGCAGCTCGTTCCATTCACCCACTGCCCTCTGTGTGAAAAGTGACCCATTAAACCCCATTAAATGATAAAGGGGATAACGTGATTAACGTTTAATGCAAGATGGCGTCCAGTAGAGTCCGATCAAAGATAGTCCCAGGGTCTCCACTAGCAGCTCAGGGTTGCTCTCTAGTTGTTGGAGAGATGGTAACGGCATTGGTGGGCTTGCGATGGAGTTGGGAATGGTGATGGTCTTTCACAGGCAATGCTGAGGAGAGGGTCCAACAGAATGACTATGCAGCAGAAAGACTCAGCTACTGGTTCTCCCCTTCAGATGTTACCCAGAGGGGCAACAAGGACTTGTGTGAGGGGCAAGAACACACTCTCAACTCGCCCACTAACGAGCCGCGCATTTCTCCAACAGAATAAAGCGGAGATTCGATATCCTTTACAGGAAGAGAAAAGTAATCGATGTTCTCGGAGCGACCCAGTGCCGCACAGTCACAGATCTTGTCAGGGTCACTGGTGATGGTGCTGTAACCACCTTGACAAAGACACTCTCACATAGGGCAGTGCACGCTAACAGAACCATCAAGCTCGCCTGAGGAAAAGATTTAGAGCTGGGTCATTTCAAAAGGAAAGCAGCCCAGCCCAGATAATCCCGCAGCCTGGACACTTGGAATAAATCACAGCAGCGTGTCCAATGTGGAAAGGAGGTGCTTAGCCCAGCTTGAGATACAACACGTGGTGCAGTGAACTGAACTCAAACACTAAGATCCCCAGAGCATTAAAAACCAAATTAAAAACTCCATGATTCAATTTTTAATTCTCAGCAAACACAACAATGCAACGTCCCGACTCAAAACGTCACCTATCCATGTTCTCCACAGATGCTGCCTGACCCGCTGAGTTACTCCAGCACTCTGTAAAACTTCACCTATCCATGTTCTCCAGAGATGCTGCCTGACCCGCTGAGTTACTCCAGCACTCTGTGAAATGTCACCGATCTATGTTCTCCACAGATGCTGCCTGACCCGCTGAGTGAATAGATGGGGTCAATGGTGGGGAGTGTGGTGTGTGGGATGGGCTGGGCCACATCCATAACTCTGCAATTTCTTGCGGTCTTGGGCAGAGCTGTTCCCAAACCAAGTCGTGATGCAACAAAATAGTATGCTTTCGAAGGTTGAGAAGGATGAGGGGGACCTCATTGAAACTTACCGAATAGTGAGCGGCCTGGATAGAGTGGATGTGGAGAGGATGGTTCCACTAGTGGGAGAGTCTAGGACCAGAGGGCACAGCCTCAGATTAAAAGGAGATATCTTTAGAAAGGAGGAGGAGGAATGTTATTGGCCAGAGGGTGGTGAATCTGTGGAATTCATTGCCGCAGACGGTGATGGAGGCCAGGCCTTCTGGTATTGTTGAAGCGGAGATTAATAGGTTGTTGATTAGACTTATTATTTTTTAGATTTAGAGATACAGCGCAGAAACAGGCCCATCGGCCCACCGGGTCCGCACCGCCCAGCAATCCCCGCACATTAACACTATCCTACACCCACTAGGGACAATTTTTTTACATTTGCCCAGCCAAAAACCTACATACCTGTACGTCTTTGGAGGAAACCGAAGATCTCAGAGAAAACCCACTCAGGTTACGGGGAGAACGTACAAACTCCGTACAGACAGCGCCCGTAGTCAGGATCGAACCTGAGTCTCCGGCGCTGCATTCGCTGTAAGGCAGCAACTCTACCGCTGCGCCACCGTGCCGATTAGTACAGGTGTCAGGAGTTATGGGGAGAAGGCAGGAGAATGGGGTTGAGAGGGAAAGATAGATGGTTGAATGGCAGAGTAGACTCATTGGGCCGAATGGCCTAATTCTGCTCCTATGGCTTATGAGCATGAGTTACTCCGGCACTTTGTGTTTTTTTTTGTAAACCAGCATCTGCAGTTCCTTGTTTCAACACAATGTCTAATATTTGTGTTGGTGGGGCTCCCAAGTAATGAATCTTCACTCAGCTGCCTACCAAGTATCTGGCCAGCACAATATCCACTTCCCCAGCGTCCTATTTAGTATAGCCTAGAGATAGAGCGTGGAAACGGGCCCTTCTGCCCATCGAGTCCATGTCGGCCATCGATCCCCGCACACCAACCCTATCCACACACGAGGGGCAATTTACAATTTCACCAAAGCCAATTAACCTGCAAACCTGCACGTCTTTGGAGTGTGGGAGGAAACCGGAGCACCCGGAGGAAACCCACGCAGGTCACGGGGAGAACGTACAAACTCCGCACAGACAGCGCCCTTAGTCAGGATCAAACCCTGGTCTCTGGCGCTGTAAGGCAGCAACTCTGCCGCTGTTCCTCTCTGTGATGTAAAATATGATTAGATCACAGCCGCACGATGTGCCTGGAAAGGCTTCATGTTTAAGGCAGGCAGTGTGCAATACATCACACACTGAGACTGACGTGTGATTGTTCACCCAGAGTATTAAGGGGATTGGGAAAAGGAAGGTTAATGGAGTCAAGTCACAGACAGGGCACGATATCAATGGGTGTCAGATCAGGAGCAGGAGTTGAAACAATCCATTCCCGTCACGGGCTGCACACATGCAATGATGGATGGTCCAAAGGGAAAACAGAAGCGGGGGGTGTCGAGGTAGAAAGAAACTGGGCCACGGTTGGAAAGAGCTAACGGCCAGTTAGTGAGGCAAGTGACCACACCATCTGTGATACCGGTCACTCCTGTGGTACAACAAGGATTTGTTGTATAACGCGGGTTCCATCTTGTCTACCGGTGCTGTCTCTGGGTAGAGTTTCCACCTTCTCCCTCTAACTGAGTGGGTTTTCTCCGGGTGCTCTGGTTTCTGACCAGTGCTGGCTCGAAGGGCCGAACGGCCTACTCCTGCACCTATTGTCTATTGTTTCCTCCCACATATAAGGGGTTAAGAATAAGGGGTAGGCCATTTAGAACTGAGATGAGGAAAAACTTTTCATGTTGAGTTGTGAATCTGTGGAATTCTCTGCCTCAGAAGGCAGTGAAGGCCAATTCTCAGAATGCATTCAAGATAGAGCTCTTAAGGATAGCGGAGTCAGGGGGTATGGGGAGAAGGCAGGAACGGGGTACTGATTGAGAATGATCAGCCATGATCACATTGAATGGTGGTGCTGGCTCAAAGGGCCGAAGGGCCTACTCCTGCACCTATTGTCTATTGTCTCCTCCCACATCCCAACGAGGTGCAGGTTTGTAGGTTTAGCCGGCCCTCGTGTGTGGGATTGCACAGATCTGGTGTGCCAGTGAAGGAGGGTGGGCATGGACTAACTGAGCAGAAGGGCCTGTTTCCACGCAGTACTGCGAAACTAAACTAAACCAGATATTTAACACCAACATTGTTCAAGGTCCAATCAAGCACGATCGGATCATTCCTGAGTGTGTGTGAATGACCTCTGCAGATGATTTGAAGACTCTACACTGGCAAGTCACCCACTTACACAGGAGGACTCTAGTCTGACGTTCCACACACACTTTCTGCAGATGCACAGCATTGGGTCACACGCCAACTTGATGTGGGAACAGCTCTGTCCAAGACCGCAAGGAATTGTGTGTCTATCTCTGGCCTTTTGTCCAACATTAGGGCGGTCATGGTGGCACAGCGGAAGAGTTGCTGCCTTACAGCGAATGCAGCGCCGGAGACCCGGGTTCCATCCCGACTACGGGTGCTGTCTGTACCGAGTTTGTACGTTCTCCCCGTGACCTGCGTGGTGGGTTTTGTCAGAGATCTTCGGTTTCCTCCCACACTCCAAAGACGTACAGGTTTGTAGGTTAATTGGCTTTGGTAAAATGTACAAATTGTCCCCAGTGTGTGTAGGATAGTGTTAGTGTGCGGGGATCGCTGGGCGGCGCCGACCCGGTGGGCCGAAAGAACCTGTTTTCGTGCTGTATCTCTAAACTAAAATCCTCGACCATTGGCTTGTCAGACTTTGTCCTGCCCCCAGACTCTGCCAGTCCCCCCCACCCCCCACACCCACCCACAGCCCACCCCTGCAATCAGTCTGAAGAAGGGCCCTGACCCTACGCATTGCCTATTGTCCATATTCCCCAGGGAAGTTGCCTAACCCACTGACTTACTCCAGCACTTTGTGTCTTTTCGATACCATGATACGATCGAACTTTATTTATCCCAGGAGGGAAATTGATCTGCCAACCGTCATAAAACACAAGGTACATGAAACAAATGGTTTTCTTTTGTAAACCAGCGTCTGCAGTCCCTTACTTCCACATCACAAGGACAGGGTGGTCTGGTCTCAACGACAATGCTATTGAAGGCATTTTACAGTAGTTAAGGCATTTTTAAAAAGTGATAGGAGCAGAATTAGGCCATTCGGCCCATCAAGTCTACTCCACCATTCAACCATGGCTGACCTATCTCTCCCTCCTAAACCCATTCTCCTGCCTTCTCCCCGTAACCCCTGACACCCGCACTAATCTTGGCCATAGATAGATAGATAGGCCTTTCCATTTCCAACATTACCAAGAGACTGGCCTTCACACTGCTGGCCAAGTGCTCTGGACCGAGGCGATTCCCAGCAGGTATCAAGTGCACACCAGTATTTCTTTCATTACCCGCTGAGGAACCAGAAGATGGCAGAAATCCCCAGGATGGCTGATAGCAGACAGCAGCAATTATGAGGAAAATGGCTTTTTGGCAGCTGCCTTCCTATTCCCTGACAAAAAGGGTTTAACATCCTGGCAGGTTCTTTCATTCATTTAAGGTCAACTTGATTTTCTGATGTGCAGCAATAAATCCAATGAAAATATATCTGCACAGTGGACTCAGAACAAGATTTCCTAAATGGCTAACAGTAAATGTCGGGGCATAAATCCGCAGACGGTTCTTAAATCACCACCTCGTGGCTGCACTGTCGTGCCAATGACAACCGTTGTGTTGCAACTAAACCCCCATGGACTTTCATTTTTACACCTTACCCCCCCTCATCTCTGTATGTTTCTATCTCTCTCTCCCCCGACTCTCAGTCTGAAGAAGGGTCTCGACCCAAAACGTCACCCAGTCATTCTATCCAGAGATGCTGCCTGTCCCGCTGAGTTCCTCCAGCATTTTGTGTCTATCCCATCATGGACCAACTTTGCCCCTTCCCAATATTGCCAGCCTTCCCGTTCACACAGCAACTCCAGACTGATGCGAACCTTGGACGGCAAGAAACGAGCAAAGCCATTGAACGATTGCAGTCACACCCAATGTCTTGCAAGAGGTCGAAATGTTTAAATTTAGAGCAAGGAAAAAATAATTAGAGAGTGCTTACAGATTGCCACGGGCAACCACCCACGCCCGAAACATTAACAAAAATTAAAGTTATTCTTTAAAGGTAGGACATCTTTAGACTTTACAGATACAACATGGAAGCAAGTCCTTTGGCCCACATTGACCAGCAATCAGCCCTTACAGTAACATTATCCTACACACTAGGGACAATTTAACTGAAGCCAATTAACCTGCAAACCTGCACGTCTTTGGATGTGGAGGAAACTGGAGCACCCGGAGAAAACCCACGCGGTCACGGGGAGAACGTACAAACTCCGTACTGACTGCACCCGTAGTCAGGAGCGGACCTGGGTCTCTGGCGCTGTGAGGCAGCAACTCTACCGCTCTTAATCCAAAAATGGACAAAGCAAACAACAGTCAAATTTAAAGTAACAAAAACGTTTACAAATTAGCAATGCATCAGATAAAACTGTCGCAACGATCTTTTCACTTCACGGACGGTGACTCCGGGCGCTCCGGTTTCCTCCCACATTCCAAAGACGTGTAGGTTTGTAGGTTAATTGGCTTCGGTAAAATTGTCCCTGGTGTGTTGGGAGTGGATGAGAAAATGGGATAACGTAGAACTAGTGAGCACGGGCGATGGATGGTCAGCATGGACCCGGTGGGCCGAAGGGCCTGTTTCAACACTGTATCCCTAAACTAAACAAAACATAGCAATGACACTTGGGCATCTTGCCCCAACAGTCCACGCTGAACAGATGATGCATCTCACACATGTAGTTAGCATCAGGACAAACACAAATCACAGTTTTGTCCAACTGACAATGGACAAAACAATGTGATCAAGCATCTGTAGAGTTTTCTGTTTAAAACACACACATTATACTGTGGAGTTTGCCTCGTTTCAAAATAGTGTATTTTGGTACAGATTTTTGCTATTTTTGGAATCCTTCCCAGGTAACCAAAAGAACAGGGAATTCTTTATTCACAAAATGCTGGAGTAACTCAGCAGGTCAGGCAGCATCTCGGGAGAGAAGGAATGGGTGACGTTTCGGGTCGAGACCCTTGTTCAGACTGATGTCGGGGGTGGGACAAAGGAAGGATATAGGTGGAGACAGGAAGATAGAGGGAGATCTGGGAAGGAGGAGGGGAAGAGAGGGACAGAGGAGCTATCTGAAGTTGGAGAAGTCGACGTTCATACCACCGGGCCGCAAACTGCCCAGGCGAAATATGAGGTGCTGCTCCTCCAATTTCCGGCGGGCCTCACTATGGCACTGGAGGAGGCCCATGACAGAGAGGTCAGACTGGGAATGGGAGGGGGAGTTAAAGTGCTGGGCCACCGGGAGATTATACAGCGCGGAAACAGGCCCTTCGGCCCACCGAGTCCGTGCCAACCAGCGATCCCCACACACCAACACTATCCTACACACACTAGGGACAATTATACATTTGTACCAAGCCAATTGACCTGGAGTGTGGGAGGATACCGGAGCAGCTGGGGAAAACCCACGTGGGTTAACGGGGAGAACGTACAACAATTCCCGCGGTCAGGCTGGAACCCGGGGCTCTGGCGCTGTGAGGCAGCAACTAAACCACTGCGCCACCGTGCCACCCCCTCTCTGAACCTCCCCTGAACTTGCCTCATGTTTTGGCTTTTCATTCAGTGCTTGCAAAGGGAAGGGTTATCTCTCCAGATTTAGGTGCTTGGTACGTAACAGAAGGAGCTCGGAGGTGGAGTTGATGAGGTGCTGGGGAGTTTATATATTGCCCTGGAGGGAGCATTGGCACAAATTGGTACCCTTCAACATTTGCTCCTCAGCCAGCTGGAACCAATCCAGCTTCAGCTGAAAATACTCCGCTGCTGATTTGCAGAAACAGAGGATAATATTCAGACTGCTCACTAATATTTGCAAACACAAGGATGAGATCTATATTTATCTGCTGTGCGCTGAAATTCATTGCAGGGCCTTTTGTTTGGTTTTTAAATCCGTTATCCATGCCCAACGCATAGTTAAAATAAAACACTACATGAAGCAGAATCCTTCAAAATAACAAATCACTTTTAAAAATAAATTGCTTCTGGTTTTGTTTTCACCCACAGCTCCTTGCAGTGGGAGTCCAACATTCATCTTTACTTGGCGTAGCCTCTAAAGTAAACAGGGAGAGCCGGAAAGGCATGGTGGCGCAGCGGTAGAGTTGCCGCCTCACAGCGTGAGAGACCCGGGTTCGATCCTGACCACGGGTGCTGTTTGTACAGAGTCTGTACCTTCTCCCCGTGACCGCGTGGGTTTTCTCCGCGCGCACCGGTTTTCTCTCACGCTTGAAAGACGTGCAGGTTTGCAGGTTAATTGGCTTCTGTAAATTGTCCCGAGTGTGTGGGATAGAACTAGTGCTGGTCCATGCGCACTCGATGGGCCGAAGGGCCTGTTTCCACGCAGGATCTCAAAAACTAAAACTAAGGTAAGGGTTGGTTTTGTCATCATGCTCAGTACAGACAATGTTTCGTTTAGTTTAGTGATACAGCGCTGATAAAGGCCCTTCGGCCCACCACGCCCGCACCGACCAGCAATCCCCGTGCACTAACACTATCCTACACACACTGGGGACAATTTACAATCTACAGAAGTCAATTAACCGACAAACCCGCACGTCTTTGGAGTGTGGGAGGAAACCGGAGATCTCGGAGGTGACAGGGAGAACGTATAAACTCCGTACAGACAGCACCGGTAGTCAGGATCAAACCCGGGTCTCTGGCGCTGTGAGGCAGCAACTCTACCGCTGCGCCACCGTGCGGCCCATCGTGGGCTGAAGGGCCTGTTGCTGCACTGTGATCTGTAACCTTCTGAGTTTGTAATGTCAGCTCAAACTCAGCCGTGAGGTCTGTGATGGCGGAAACAAGCCAGCCGGCGCTCGGTCAATGAATGATAGATGTTTGGGAAGTTCCCAAAAAGGTGTTGACCAGGGAGTGATCCACACGTCGGCAGGAATGCTAGAGACCTCTACCCCAGCAGTGAATCAGCAACCCCATAGACAAAAGGGCAAGAGAAAGCCAGCTAAATAAAGCAGAGCCATCAGTCAGTAACGGATGTACAAAGAGTAATAGCCAGCCCCTGATGTATGTATGCAAGGTTGCACAGTAGAATTAACCCTTCACCAGTAATACCCCTTGGAGTTCATTCTGGGGATTGGTCCATCCATTTTAAAGCTTCACTCAGTTATCAATTGTGAATTGGTTTTAGTTCATAAAGTCATAAGGAGCAGGAGTAGAATTATGACTTTTTGTCTTTCAATTAATATTTACACCAAAGGGTTACAACAGGCAGATAGGGAGCAAAGAGACCGCAGCCTTGCCACAACTAGGGGTGCCAACTATCGCACTCCCAAATAGGGGACAAAGGGTAACGCCACCGCCCCGCGCCCCACGTGACCTCACCCAGCCAGCGGCCACGTGCTCCCGCTCCACCAATGGCGGCCGCCTGGGCCGGGAGGCGGGTTGCTACGCAACCTCCGTTAGGCGGCGCCCGGGCCTACACTGTCTCGGACTACAGCGGTCCTCGGGCTAGAGTGTCCGGGCCTACCGTGTATGTCCACTCTACTCTGGCAGTGCAGGCTGTGGTGGCTGGGCCATGTCCACCGCATGGAGGATGGCCGTATTCCAAAAGACATCCTCTATGGAGAGCTGACATCTGGGAGGAGAACCATCGGCCGCCCCCAGCTACGTTACAAGGATGTCTGCAAGAGAGATTTGAAGGCGCTCGACATCGACGTGGAGTCCTGGGAGAGTCTTGCAGCTGACCGTACGAGGTGGAGTGGTACCCTGAACCAACATCTCAAAACGGGGGAAGAGAAACTGATGATCGCAGCGGCAGACAAGCGGGCACGCAGAAAGGAGCGCAGCAACGGAGCTAAAATGTCGGAAACCTACAGTGTCGTGACCTTAACTGTCGGGACCTACAGCTTCGGGGCCTACACTGTTGGGGCCACCAGCTTCCGGGCCTACAGTGCCCTTCGAGCCTAATATGGGACAAGGGCGGTCCCGTACGGGACAAACCAATTTAGCCCGAAGTACAGGATGTCCCGGCTAATACGGGACAGTTGGCGACCCTAGCCATAACATTCACCGACATTTCCGGGTTACTCCCACAAATAGCCTGTGCCCTTCCTCCAGCCTAATCCTTACAACTCCCCAGGGTCACGGACTGGTGCAAGGCCCAATGCAGACTCCTGTTATCTTGCTCAACGGGCCAGTCATTGTTTGACCTTAGACTTTAGAGATACAGCGCAGAAACAGGCCCTTCGGCCCACCATACCCGTGCCAACCAGCGATCACCCCATACACAAACATTAACCTACACACACCGGGGACGATTTACAGTTTTTACTGAAGCCGATTAACTGACAAACCTGTACGTCTTTTGAGTGTGGGAGGAAACCGGAGCACCTGGTGAAAACCCACGCAGGTCAGAGGAAGAATGTGCAAACTCCGTTCAGACAACACCCATAGTCAGCATCGAACCTGAGTCTCTGACGCCGTACGACCGCCACTCTACCGCTGCACCACTGTGCCGCCCAAGGGGAGGCACTGTGGGAGGCCATTTGGCCCCTTGTCAATGCTAGCTCCCACATCATTCCCATCAACTCTCCCTACTTCCCAAAAACCTGATCTCTCTCACAAACCTGTGAACCCCAACCAACCAACAGGCCACAATGAACCTACACATTTACAGCAGAACATGGAAACTCCAAACTGGCAGCCCTGCCACAAGATCACCCAGTCATCCTGTATGACACACAGTGCTGGAGTAACTCAGCGGGCCAGGCAGCATCTGTGGAGAACGTGGATAGATGACGTTTCACAGAGTGCTGGAGTAACTCAGCGGGTCAGGCAGCATCTGTGGAGAACGTGGATAGATGACGTTTCACAGAGTGCTGGAGTAACTCAGCGGGTCAGGCAGCGTCTCTGGGGAACATGGCTAGGTGACGTTTCAGGTCACAACGCTTCTTCATAAGTGCAGGTATTGTTGGTTAATTGGTCTCGATATTTTTTAAAAACTGCTTCTGGTGTGTAGGGAGACACAGAGTGCTGGAGTAACTCAGCGGGACAGGCAGCATCCCGGGAGAGAAGGAATGGGTGATGTTTCGGGCCGAGACCCTTCTTCAGTGCTTGACCGAAATGAAAGTTACTCCAGCTTCCTGTGTCTATCTTGGGTTGAAACCAGCACCTGCAGTTCCTTCCTAAAAGCCAGTGTGCAGGGAGTGGATGCAAAGGTGGGATAACATTGAACGAGTGTGAACAGGTGATTGATGGTCGGCGTGGTCTTTGTGGGCCTAAGGGCCTGTTTCCCTGCAGTATTTTTCAATTCAATTCAATCCTCATCAAGCTACTTCAAGGACCGTAGAAGGAAAGTAAACTCCGTGTAATTTATAGCACAGTAAAAGTCCATCGATCCCAATAGATCAACGTTACTGTTTACGCTCCACGTCAGCCTGACTTTGTGTATCAATAGACAATAGGTGCAGGAGGAGGCCATTCGGCCCTTCGAGCCAGCACCGCCATTCAATGTGATCATGGCTGATCATTCTCAATCAGTACCCCGTTCCTGCCTTCTCCCCATACCCCCTGACTCCGCTATCCTTAAGAGCTCTATCTAGCTCTCCCTATGAATGCATTCAGAGAATTGGCCTCCACTGCCTTCTGAGGCAGAGAATTCCACAGATTTACAACTCTCTGACTGAAAAGGTTTTTCCTCATCTCCGTTCTAAATGGCCTACCCCTTATTCTTAAACTGTGGCCCCTGGTTCTGGACTCCCCCCAACATTGGGAACACGTTTCCTGCCTCTAACGTGTCCAGCCCCTTAATAATCTTATACGTTTCGATAAGATCCCCTCTCATCCTTCTAAATTCCAGTGTATACAAGCCTAGTCGCTCCAGTCTTTATGCCCTCTCTTCCATTTCCATTCTCCCTCGTCTCCCCTTGAATTCATTGATGGTTTTTCACCTCAACCACTCCAGACTTTAGCAAATCCCATATTCTTACCACTTTCTGGGAAAAGGCGCTTCTTCCAAATTCCTCACTGGAGGAATTAGTTTCTATGGAAGACAGACACAAAACGCTGGAGTAACTCAGTGGGGTCAGGCAGCATCTCTGGAGAAAAGGAACAGTTGACGTTTCGGGTCGAGACCCTTCCACGGCCTGATGAAGGGAGGGTCTTGACCCAAAACGTCACCCATTCCTTCTCTCCAGGGATTCTGCCTGACCCCGCTGAGTTACTCCAGCATTTTGTGTCTCTCTTCCGTGTAAACCAGCATCTGCAGTTCCTTCTTACAGAATTAGTTTCTATCTTGTTTGAGGTAATCCCTGGTTCAGGACTGCTCCTGAAATGCAAATATTTTCTCTGCTCCAAAGACGTGCAGGTTTGTGGGTTAATTGACTTTGGTAATAATTTGTAAATTGTCCCCAGTGCGTGTATGAGACCGATCACTGGTCGGCACGGATTCGAACTACCTTTGCCTTCAAAGTCCTGTTGTTCCTTTCCACGATTTAAAAATAAATATATATATATATTCCATTATGAAAGCTATGGAATAATCTGCTCTCAGAGTTTATCAGGAAGTATTACAAGAAAGAACATATCTCACAGTATAAAACTAACTCCTCACATTTCTCACACATTTTCGAGCTAATTCCTCCATTTTTTTGCTGGTTATCTCAAAGTTGAATATTTCGTTTTTCTGACTTCACCGCTGGAACTATAAAACTAACCTGTCTTCTGTCTTCTTTTTTAAAGTTTTGACCTGAAACATTAATTTTGGTTCTCATTCCACAGATGCTGCCTGACCCACTGTGTGTTTCCAGCATTTAATTTTTGTCGTGCATCAGATTACCAGCAGCGGCAGTTCTTTGATTTTCCTGCAAGTTCTCTTGCTGTTGAATCACCTCCAGGTTCCACATGGAGCTTGCGACCAGCAATCCAAACAAAGCCTCTCGAAATGTGGAGGGCCTTCGTTAAAAATCTCCCTCTGATCTCTGGGTCTTGCTGAGCAGTGCACTGGCCTTCACCGTCTCTACAGTCTTTAATAACAGTCTCTACAGTCGGCTGTTCCGACAATTCTGCTCTGCTCTCCCGCCTAATTCAACCGGAATGAGGCAATGCCTTGCTTGCGGTCCATCCAGTGATGTTTTTATACGTCTGGCTTGACTTCATTGTTTGTGTTCTCCCCGCCTCTTATTTATAATGGCAAAGATTGCAAATGCTTTTTCCAGCAACTTGTCAATCCTTGCTGCCACCTACACGCAATGAGAAAGGCAGAGGCTTCTCAATGCTCAGTGCCACGTCATCACTTCCACTGCCAACTATTTT
This sequence comes from Rhinoraja longicauda, assembly GCF_053455715.1. Taxonomy (NCBI): domain Eukaryota; kingdom Metazoa; phylum Chordata; class Chondrichthyes; order Rajiformes; family Arhynchobatidae; genus Rhinoraja; species Rhinoraja longicauda. The sequence continues at coordinate 2,895,699 of NC_135958.1, read as the reverse complement.
TAAAAAGTGTCTAAACACAATTTGCGCAAAGTGGAAACATTAGAATTATAAATATTAATATGTGCTTTCAGTGAATGGCTTGTTTGGTTTAACATGACACTTATTTCTTTGTGTTGCACAAGGAGCACATTAAATGGAAGCAGATTGCAAGCTGCAGGAGCCCACCATTTGTTTGTTGTTCCCATCTCCCGCCTTCAGCCAAATGCACAGCTCCCTCGCGAAAGATCCAATTAATTCCATTCCATTTGTCACGCCAAAATAAAAGAACTGCAGATGCTGGTTTAAACCGAAGGTAGGCACAAAATGCCGGAGTAACTCAGCGGGTCAGGCAGCACCTCTGGAGGGAAGGAATGGGTGACGTTTCGGGTCGAGACCCTTCTTCAGACTGATGTCAGGGGAGTGGGCGGGACAAAGATAGAATGTAGTCAGAGATATTAAGACTGGTGGGAGAACTGGGAAGGGATGGAGAGAGAGGGAAAGCAAGGGTTACTTGAAGTTAGAGAAGTCAATGTTCATACCGCTGGGGTGTAAATGTAAACTACCCAAGCGAAATATGAGGTGCTGTTCCTCCAATTTGCGCTGGGCCTCACTCTGACAATGGAGGAGGCCCAGGACAGAACGGTCAGATTGGTCGGCCTACTAGTTCCGCTGTCGCCCTGCTTGGTTTCACCATTCATTTTCACCTTTTCCACAGCCAACAATGGACCATTGTGGGCTCCACCTTTCCTTGATCTTCAGTGCTGCCTTCGATTTGTTCTTTTGATACCTTTCACTCATTTTCTTTTCTTTGCACCTTTTCTAGTCTCCCAAAAATGCTGGAGTAACTCAGTGGGTCAGGCAGCGTCTAGGAGAGAGGAAATTGGTGACGTTTCGGTACAGTCTGAAAAAGGGTCTCGACCCACAACGTCACCCATTCCCTCTCTCCTGAGATGCTGCCTGACCTGCTGAGTTACTCCAGCATTTTGTGATACCTTCGATTTGTACCAGCATCTGCAGTTATTTTCCTACACCTTTTCTAGTTTCCCTCTCGCCCTGACTCTCAGTCTGAAGGATCTGAAGAACCTAAAACGTCACCTATCCCTTTTCCACACAGATGCTGTCTGACCGGCTGAGTTACTCCAGCACTCTGTGTCTATCTTCTTTCAACACCGTGACATCCGCGTGGAGAATGTGTCCCTAAACTACTAAATGATTCATGAGTAATTGTGAGCGGTGACAGACTTTAATTGCTAAATAAATAGACGGTATTTAAAATAAACCCTCCTCCTTCTAAATATAGAACGAGATGTTTGCCCTTAAAACTCTTCAGAAGAAATAAGTGAAGATATTTACAGTTCATCCACAGAAGCCTAAAGAGTTTTAAAAAAAACAAGGATTCACAGCTCACAACACAGGGCAAGAGTTCAATAAATTGCTCTCCATAATAGTGTATAAAAGGATCAATAAAGCTGTTAGCCAATATCTAATAATAGGTTATGAAACATTCTCCAGCAATCTTGTGACTCTAACTCAGAGCTGTTGTACCATGAAGGTATAAGCACCAGACAGAAATTCAAGGACTTGCCATAACGAAAGTATTAATATAGACACAAAATGCCGGAGTAACTCAGTGTAAGAAAATAACTGCAGATGCTGGTACAAATCAAAGGTATTTATTTCACAAAATGCCGGAGTAACTCAGCAGGTCAGGCGGCATCTCAGGAGAGAAGGAATGGGTGACGTTTCGGGTCGAGACCCTTCTGCCGACTGAGTGTCAGGGGAAAAGGAAACGAGAGATATAGATGGTGATATAGATGGTGATATAGATGGTGATATAGATGGTGATATAGATGGTGATATAGATGGTGATATAGATGGTGATATAGATGGTGATATAGATGGTGATATAGATGGTGATATAGATGGTGATATAGATGGTGATATATATGGTGATATAGATGGTGATATAGATGGTGATATAGATGGTGATATAGATGGTGATATAGATGGTGATATAGATGGTGATATAGATGGTGATATAGATGGTGATATAGATGGTGATATAGATGGTGATATAGATGGTGATATAGATGGTGATATAGATGGTGATATAGATGGTGATATAGAGAGGCAGAGAACAGATGAATGAAAGATATGCAACAAAGTAACAATGATAAAGGAAGCAGGCCGTTGTTAGCTAGGTGTGGGCTAGGTGAAAACGAGTTACAGACACTGAGACGCAACAAGGCCACTTTGAAACTGGCACAAGGATTTGGGTGGGTGAGGGACGGAGTGAGAGGGGAGGCAAGGGTTACTCGAAGTTAGAGAAATCAATATTCATATCGCTGGGTTGTAAGCTGCCCAAATCTGACCCGCTGAGTTACTCCAGCTTTCTGTGTCTATCTTCGGTTTAAATCAGCATCTGTAGTTCCTTCCTATACATGATGAAAGGATAAATCGACACAAAATGCTGGAGTAACTCAGCGGGTCAGATTTGGGCAGCTTACAGCCCAGCGGTATGAATATTGATCTCTCTAACTTCAAGTAACCCTTGCATCCCCTCTCTCTCCATCCCTCCATTGCATTTGGCGAGAAATATTTGCATTCGGCGAGAAATAGTATTGGGTAGACTGATGGGTCTGGTAAATCCCCAGGGCCTGTTGGTCTGCATCCCAGGGTACTCAGGGAGGTGGCTCGAGAAATCGTGGTCATCAATTTTCCAATGTTCTATAGATTCAGGATCAGTTCCTGTGGATTGAAGGATAGCTAATGTTATCCCACTTTTCAAGAAAGTTGCGAGAGAGAGAGAGACGAAGAATTATAAACTATTTAGCCTGACATCGGTGGTGGGGAAGATGCTGGAGTCAATTATTAAAGAGGTAATAACAGCGCATTTGGACAGTGGTAAAAGGATTGGTCCAAGTCAGCATGGATTTATGAAAGGGAAATCATGCTTGACTAATCTTCTGGAATTTTTTGAATGTGGACAAGTGAAATGCATGAAGTGTATCTGGATTTTCAGAAAGGCTTTGACAAGGTCCCACAAAATTAGAGCACATAGTATTGGGGGTAGGGTATTGACATGGATAGAGAATTGGTTGGCAGACTGGAAACAAAGAGTAGGAATAAACGGGTCCTTTTCAGAATGGCAGGCAATGGTGAGTGGAGTGCCGCAAGGCTCGGTGCTGGGGCCGCAACTATTTACAATATATATTAATGATTTAGATGATGGAATTAAAACTAACACGAGTAAATTTGCAGATGACACAAAGCTGGGTGGCAGTGTGAACTGCAAAGTGCATGTTAGGAGGTTGCAGGGTGACCTGGACAGGTTGAGTGAGTGGGCAGATACATGGCAGATGCAGTATAATGTGGATAAATGTGAGGTTATCCACTTTGGCGGCAAGAACAAGGAGGCAGATTATTATCCCAATGGTGTCAGATTAGGAAAAGGGGAAGTGCAGCGAGACCTGGGTGTCCTTGTACACCAGTCACTGAAAGTAAACATGCAGGTACAGCAAGCAGTGAAGAAAGCGAATGGCATGTTGGCCTTCATAATGAGAGGATTTGAGTACAAAAGAAGTCCTTCTACAGTTGTACAGGGCCCGGGTGAGACCACATCTGGAGTATTGTGTGCAGTTTTGGTCTCCTAATTTGAGGAAGGACATCCTTGCTATTGAGGCAGTGCAGCGTAGGTTCACGAGGTTAATCCCCGGGATGGCGGGACTGTCATATGAGGAAAGATTGGAAAGACTGGGCTTGTATTCACTTGAATTTAGAAGGATGAGAGGGGATTTTGTAGAAACGTTATAAAATTATAAAAGGACTGGACAAGCTAGATGCAGGAAAAATGTTCCAATGTTGGGGGAGTCCAGAACCAGGGGGCCACAGTCTAAGAATAAAGGGGAGACCATTTAAAACTGAAAAACCTTTTCACCCAGAGAGTTGTGGATTTGTGGAATTCTCTGCCACAGTAGGCAGTGGAGGCCAATTCACTGGATGAATTTAAAGGAGAGTTAGATAGAGCTCTAGGGCTAGTGGAATCAAGGGATATGGGGAGAAGGCAGGCACGGGTTACTGATTGTGGATCATCAGCCATGATCACAATGAATGGTGGTGCTGGCTCGAAAGGCCAAATGGCCTCCTCCTGCACCTATTTTCTATGTTTCTATGGGTCAGGCAGCATCTCTGGAGAAAAAGGAAGGGTGAGTCTGAAAACTTGAAGGAGGGCCCCGACTCAAAACGTCGCCCATCCTTTGTCCTCTAGAGAAGCTGCCTGACCCGCTGAGTTACTCTGCCAAAGATGGACACAAAATGCTGGGGTAACTCAGCGGGTCAGACTCTGGAGAAAAGGAATAGGTGACATTTCGGGTCAAAATGCCGGATCCCAATAAAGCACAGCACCTGATCCCAGACTGTGCTGGCAGGGCCAGACAGTGCCAGAGCAGGGCCAGACAGTGCCAGAGCAGGGCCAGACAAGGATAGCGGAGTGAGGGGGTATGGGGAGAAGGCAGGAACGGGGTACTGATTGATAGTGATCAGCCATGATCGCATTGAATGGCGGTGCTGGCTCGAAGGGCTGAATGGCCTACTCCTGCACCTATTGTCTATTGTCTATTGTCTATTGACAGTGCCAGAGCAGGGCCAGACAGTGCCAGAGCAGGGCCAGACAGTGCCAGAGCAGGGTCAACAATACCTGCAAATGCAGGGCCAACATGGGTGGGAAAGGGTGGCTATCCAAATGCAGTGGAGCCACACGGCGTAAACCAGCACTTCACATTGTGATGGGAACCTATCCTTCACCTATCAATGTTCTCCACAGATGCTGCCTGACCCGCTGAGTTACTCCAGCACTCTGTGAAACGTCACCTATCCATGTTCTCCAGAGATGCTGCCTGACCCGCTGAGTTAGTTACTCCAGCACTTTGTGTCTTTCATAACACAACATATGGTTCGTAACTGAGATTAGCAGAGGACACTTTGATCTGCAGGACTGTGACATTTAAGCGTGGCCTTGCAATCAGCCACCAGAGAGCTCCTTTATAACAATGGACAATAGGAAAATAAATGTTGTGAAGCTTGCAATGTGTTGGATGAGATAAGATGCATGGATCCACAGAGTGAACAAGGTGGTTTAGTTTGCACAAAGGTGGGTGGCAGCACCAATGCGAGCCATCAGACCTGCGCTAGATTGCTTTGTAATCACTTTCTGAGCATTTGCAGAACTAGTGAGGATTTACCAGCTCTGTAGAAAACCAATCTCTCAGTAACTAGAAATCCTGTTAATACTCTTGGAGGAAAAAATGGCACAGACGTCCAGAGTCTAAAAAGGCAATTTCTGCAGAAGATTGCAACACGGAACAAAGTTCAAAATAAAACCTAACCACACCTGATAATACAGTTCTATATTTATTTTCATTTTCCCGAACTTCTAAATGTACTGCTATCACCCTTATAGACTTTTATGGTACTGTACGTTATTCCACAAGCTCGGGAACTGGTTGATTCACTTCAACCACACGGAGGATGTTGGACTTTGGCTGAGGAACTGATGCACTACAATGCTGAGAACTGTATTCTGCAAGAACTATGCGTAGGAAAGAACTGCAGATGCTGGTTTAAATCGAAGATAGACACAAAATGCTGGAGCAACTCAGCCGGCCAGCCGGATCTCTGGAGGGAAGGGATGGGTGATGTTTCAGGTCGAGATGCTTCTTCAGACTGAAGACCCAAAATGTCACTCATTCCTTCTCTCCAGAGATGCTGCCTGTCCCGCTGAGTTACTCCAGCATTTTGTGTCTACGTTCTGCAAGAACTATATTCTGCATTCTGTATCTTTCCCTTGACACTATTGTTCTTTAGTTTAATCTGTTAGTATCTATGTATGGCATATCTATCTCTATATGGCAGTGGTAGAGTTGCTGCCATCCAGAGCAGAGATCCAGGTTCGATCCTGACCATGGGTTGCTGTCTGTACGGAGTTTGTACGTTCTCCCTGTGACCTGCATGGGTTTTCTCCGGGTGCTCCGGTTTCCTCCCACACTCCAAATACGCACATGTTTGTAGATTAATTGGCTTGGTATAAATGTAAATGGGCCCTGATGTGTGTAGATGGTGTTAATGCGCGGGGATCGCTGGTCGGCGCGGACTCGGTGGGCCGAAGGGCCTGTTTCCACGCTGTATCTCCAAACTAAACTAATCTGATGTGTTTGGATAGCACGCGAAGCAAAGGTTTTCACTGCACCTCAGTAATGTGACAATAATGAACCTAAACCTTATTCTGTCCATCATGCTTCTGCCATCCACTAACTTCCACATCAATATTTATTTCGAGCACTCTGATTATTTTCCCCCTTTTCCAAATATAATATTCAATTTCCTTTTGAAAGTTACTATTAAATCTGCCCCTAATAACCTGACTGCCATTGCACTCCAGATCAGAACACATTTCTGGTGTTGTAAAGGAGGCACGATTAGATGCTCCCTGACTTACGATGCTTCTCGGCTTACGATATTTAGACTTTGCGACCGGTTTCTCGGAACGTAACGCCATCGTAAGTTGAGGAGCACCTGTAGTAAATTTGTAGATGACTCTTAAGTAAGTGGTAACACTGACAGCCAAGATGGTTTTCAACAATTGCAACAGGATCTTGATCAGCTGGGCAAATGGGCTGAGAAATGTCAATCAGGGTTTAATTCAGATAAGTGTGTGGCGTTGCATTTAAGGAATGTTAAACCAGGGCAGGCCTTCACAGTGAATGGTCGAGCCCTTATGAGCGTTGTAGAGCAGAGGAATCTGGGACTACATGCACACAGCTCCCTGAAAGTGGCGTCACAGGTAGACAGGGTGGTGAAGAAGGCTTTGGCACGCTGGCCTTCATCAGTCCGGGAAGTGAATATAGAAGTTGCAAGACCATGTTACACTTGTACAAGACATTGGTGTGAACACGATTGCAGTATTGTGTTCAGTTTTGGTCACCCTGTTTTAGAAAGATGCCGTTAAGCTGGAAAGGGAGTAGAGAATTTTGATGAAGATGTTGCCAGGATTCAAAGGCATGAGCTTTTGGGAAAGGTTGACTTTGTTCCTTGAATCACAGGAGGCTGGGGCTTTGTTCCTTGGAGAGCAGGAGGTTGAGGAGGGATCCAATAGAAATGCATAAATTCACCAGAGGAGTCCTAGAGACTCTAGGACTCTCTAGAGTCCTAGAGATTCTCATGGAGAATCCTAGAGTCTTTTCCCCATGGTAGGAGAATCAAGAACTAGAAGGCATAGGTTTAAGATGAGTGGGTAAAGATTTAATAGGCACCTGAGGGGCATTTGTTTCCACACAGAGAGTGGTGGGTATATGGAACAGGCTGCCTGAAGTAGTTGACACAGGTACAATAACAACACTTACAAGGCATTTGGACAAGTACTCGGACAGGAAAGGTTGAGAGAGACGAGGGTGAAATAGCAGGCAAATGGGACTAGCTTAGAATGGGGCGTCTTGGCCAAAGGGACCAGCTTCCATCTGTAATGACTCCATATCTGCAGCTATCTTCGCACAAAAGGACCCATTGTTCAATTCAAGAATCCGTCTATATTTAATTCAGCGACATGATACTTTCTGTCATTTTCATAGAACAGAGAGTCCCAACAGTGATCAGCAGGAACGAAAACTGCAGATGCCGGTTTAAATGGAAGGCAGACACAAAATGCTGGAGTAACTCAGCAGGTCAGGCAGCATCTCTGGAGAGAAGGAATGGGTGACGTTTCGGGTCGAGACCCTTCTTCAGACTGAAGTCAGGGGGGGCGGGATAAAGGAAGGATATAGGTGGAGACAGGAAGATAGAGGGAGATCTGGGAAGGGGGAGGGGAAGAGAGGGACAGAGGAACTATCTAAAGTTGGAGAAGTCGATGTTCATACCACTGGGCTGCAAACTGCCCAGGCAAAATATGAGGTGCTGTTCCTCCAATTTCCGGTGGGCCTCACTATAGCACTGGAGGAGGCCCATGACAGAAAGGTCAGACTGGGAGTGGGAGTTGAAGTGCTCAGCCACCGGGAGATCAGGTTGGTTAAGACGGACTGAGCGAAGATGTTGAGCGAAGCGATCACCGAGCCTGCGTTTGGTTTTGCCGATGTAAATAAGTTGACATCTAGAGCAGCGGATACAAAAGATGAGGTTGGAGGAGGTGCAGGTGAACCTCTGTCTCACCTGGAATGACTGTTTGGGTCCTTGGATGGAGTTAAGGGGGGAGGTAAAGGGACAGGTGTTGCATCTCGTGCGGTTGCAGGGGAAAGTGCCCGGGGATGGGGTGGTTTGGGTAGGAAGGGACGAGTGGACCAGGGAGTTACGGAGGGAACGGTCTCTGCGGAACGCAGAGAGGGGAGGGGATGGGAAGATAATGGCCAGTGGTGGGGTCCCGTTGTAGGTGACGGAAATGTTGGCGGATGACATGTTGGATACGCTGGCTGGTGGGGTGGAAGGTGAGAACGAGGGGGATTCTGATACGACGTGTGCTTCTGGAGGCAGTGCAGAAGCAGAGGAATCCCACAGGAGGGACTCATCAATGCTCGTAGCAACATCTGTTCCACCAACAGGCAAACAGTTTTCACTTCTCAGAGAGCCAGCGAGTATTGCAGGTTGACGTACAGAGAGCCATTTCTCAGAGGCGTTGAAACTCATCACCCCCCCCCCCCCCCCCCTCCCCGTCACCTCAATCCTGTTTGACGTCAATCAGTTTTGGATGGACTACGCGACGCCAGGAATCACAGTGTTCATCAGTTCACAGGTACTGGGTGCAGAATTCCTCACCATCTTCTTTCTGCAGATCCTGAGGCTGTGGCCTCTGGTCCTAGGCTCTCCCAGTAGGGTCTCCTAGGCTCTTCTTTCTGCAGATCCTGAGGCTGTGGCCTCTGGTCCTAGGCTCTCCCATTAGAGGAAACATCTCCTCTCCACGACCACCATCTATCCCGGCCTCGTGAATTACCGCCAGCAATTCAAACACATTCCACTTTGCGCTGGGCCATTCTGGCCAGGGTCCCGCGATGAGCTGTTGCCAAGCTCGTAAATTACAGCAGCAGAATCAGGCCATTCGGCCCACAAACTCTACCCCGCCATTCAATCACGGCTGATCTATCTTTCCCTCTCAACCCCATTCTCCTGCCTTCGCCCCATAACCCCTGACACCAGAATCTGTCAAACTCCACCATAAAAATACCCACTGACTTGGCCTCCACAGCCTCCTGTGGCAATGAGTTCCACAGATTCACCACCTTCTGGCTAAAGAAATTCCTCCCCATCATCTCTCTAAAGGAACGTCCTTTTATTCCGAGGCTGTGCCCTCTGGTCCTAGACTCTCCCACTAGTGTAAATATCCTCTCCACATCCACTCTATCCAGGCCGCTCACTATTCGGTAAGTTTCAACGAGGTCCCCCCTCATCCTTCTAAACTCCAGCGAGTACAGGCCCAGTGCAGACAAACGCTCATCATATGTTAACCCGATCATTGCTGGGATCACTCTTGTAAACTTCCTCTGGACCCTCTCCAGAACCAGCACATCCTCCCTCAGATACGGGGCCCACAACTGCTCACAATGTTCCAACGCGGTCTGACCAGTGCCTGATAGAGGAGACCTGGCAAGTTCCATATGAGATCTGCTGGAGATGGAATCTCCAGACTGTGCCTCACACGTGATGAAGGCATCTAATCCTGTCCTGTCCCAGCTCACAGTGAGAGATAGACCAGCAAGTCCTGATCGATCTTCTGTCATCAGAACTTGCTCGCTCAGCCTGCGCTACTCTCTCACGTACAACGCGCGCAATACAAACATTACAGTTACGTAACAGAAAAGTAATTCCATATTGGACAAAGGCAACTTTCACACCGTGTGTGTGTGTGTGTGTGTGTGAGTGTGTGTGTGTGTGCACGTGTGTGTGTGTGCATGTGTGTGTGTGAGTTAGACTTAAGCCAATTAAATAGAGGTCGTCATGACCTTCAATCCACAGAAGACCAAGAGTAGCAGGTACAAGAGGCAGAGACACAGCGGGTAGAGCTGCTGCCTCACAGCGCTGGAGACCCAGGTTCGATCCTGCCCTCGGTCGCTGTCTGTGTGGAGTTTGCACGTTCTCCCTGTGAACGCGTGGGTTC